>NC_048220.1:89262210-89296842 GCF_002007445.2 Ailuropoda melanoleuca | reverse complement strand
TTTCATGTGTCTGTTAGCCATTTGTATGTCATCATTGGAAAAGTGTCTGTTCATATCTTCTGCCCATTTGGTTTCATTCTGAGGCCTTGGCTTGCAGACAGCTGCCTTCTCATTGTTTTGTCCTCGCAGGATCATCACTGTGCATCCTCACCCCTTGTGTCTCTTCCTCTTAGAAGGATACCAGTCATATTGGATGCGGGTCTCACCTGAACAGCCTCATTTTAATTTAATCACATATTTAAAGACCTGATCTCCAAATATGGTTACATTCTGAGGTACTGAGGATTGGGACTTTGACATACGGATTTGTGGCCTTAGGTGGGGACAACGGTTGAGTCCGTAACAGATGACCCACGGTCTGTGGTATGACATTTAGAGACTGTAGAAGAAGGCTTCAAGACCAGGCTTCTCAGAGAGAGAGTGAGGTTGGAAAAAAGTTTCATTTACCCTGAAGCTGAGCCTGCCAGGAAGGATTTGTGTGGGAGCTTCAGTGATGCCCAGAAACCTCTTCTCTGTGCAGGTTGTCTCTGCTTATGGGTGTGTACCTGTGTGTGGAGAGTATTGGTAGTGCCTTCTAAGAGCTGTAAGGGAGAATCTGTTCTATGCCCCTCCCTAGCTTCTGGTGCTTTCCTGGCAATCTTTGGTGCTACTTGGCTTATAGAGACATCATCCCAATCTCTACCCCCATCTTTACAGGATGTTCTCCCTGTGTATGTGTCTTTCTCCAAATTTTCCCTTTTAATAAGGATACCAGTCTTCTTGAATTAGGGTCTATCCTGATGGCATCATTTTCACTTGATTACCTCTGTAAAGACTCCATCTCCAAATAGGATCACACACTGATGTACTGGGGCTTAGGACTCTAATACATCTATTGTTTGTGGAAGGGGCACAATGCAAACCATACTAGGCTCTGCAGAAGTAGAGAGTGGGTCTTTTCCACATCTTGCCTGGGGAATACAGATGAATCTGAGATCGCCTCCACATTCAGGAATGCAGGTGGTGCTGTTGCAGTGCAGGACCCTGGACAGAGCTGGTCCATGCCAAAATGGACAGATTTGGAGTGGGCAGTGGGCGCTTTAGTCTCTTGCAGCACAGAGTCTTATTAAAGGAACAAAGCCCATTCAAACTTGTTCAGTTAAAAGGTATGTGGTGCATATGTGTACGTGAGGAGGCAAGTGGTATATTTTAAGGATCAGGAGAAATCAAACAGAAATCCAGGAAACCTGAAAGGCAGGCCTCCAGAAAGGCCTGAATGAAGGTGGCCCTGGAAACCTCTGCCTTCCTTTTCATGGCAACCCAGCTTCTCTTAACACATTAGTGCTGTTCTCCTTGCTCTCTTTTCCAATTCCTTCTAATTCCATCATTCCTTCATAACTTCGATATTCTGAGAACACCATAATAGTGGCCCTAGAAGGCCACTCACCCCGACTCTGAATGACTCTGCAGTTCAAGTATCCACCAAATCTTCTTCTTTCTGCATTTAGTTGTTCATAGTTCTGAGAGAGAAGTCTAAATGGATTGACTCACATTTTCAAGAAAGGCCACTCAGATCAGAGGCCACTACCAACCTAGGACTGGGCCCCACTCTGATCAAGGGATTGCTCCTGACTGATCCAATACACAGTGGTTATGGCATGGGAACACGAGGCTTGCTACTCATCTAGCAGGAGCCATGGGTGGGGATGGATTCTTTGAGTAAGAAGCATGAGTAAAACATGCATCCCAAACACACTCAGGGAAGAACTCTACTACAGAGGTGCCAGTTACACTGCTCTTGTTGCCCGAGGTAATAATCAAGGAGGAGGGATAGAGAGCATTGTTCCCTCACTAACTTGTTCACTCATTTACTCCATTTACTCATTCATTCTTCATTTATTTCTTAAATATTTGTTGAGCATTTCCTATGTGCCAGGCACTATGCTAGACACTGAAATTACTGGAATTAGGCCAATATGACTCCCACATTGTTGGAGCTTATTTATAGTCTAGTGGGGAAGACAAAAAAAAAAGGACTTTGTAGACAAATCAAGAAGCATATAATTATGATATGTGCCATTGTGATAAAAATTTGTTCCAGGAATGAGATTATTGGAAGAAGGGCTCTTAAATTGGATGGTCTTGGAAGGCCTCTGAGGGGCAACGGGGAAAAGAATTCCAGAGGAAACACTTGGAGGGATTTTAGTACATATATCTTTTCTATGGAGGCCAGCTATATCTTTTGACTGGTCCCCAGAAATTAGTCCGGTGAAACAAACAAACATGTATTGGAAATCTGATTCCATCCTACTACCAATTCTTAGGTGCCTGGCCTCGCACTTTTTAATGCTTCAGCAATTTGGGATTGTTTAGAAGTGACTGCTGGGCTGGTTCTTTGAGTCCATGTAAGGAGATTGTCTTAATCCCTAGGCTTGTGAGACCCTCACTAGTTAGTGGCCATCTTGTTCCCAACCTTAATGTTTATATTTGAATGAGCCTTAACAGACTGTGTTTACTAAGCTCTGCTTTTTCCTGAGATCAGCATCCTTATATTGCTGCTGTATGTTGAGATGGGCAATGTAGTCGCCATAATATTCTAATTTCTGGACCTTTGGATTTCTGTTGGTTTGTTTGTTAAAGCTTACAAACATTTAATAGTCAATTACACATGGGTGCCACAGTCTGTGTTCTGCAGCAAATGTTCTGCAAATGGGAAATGACAATGCTAATCACCATCCAACCCCAGAGAAATCTGGGTAGAGACACTACAAATGTTCCCTTTCATAGGCACTTTCTCCTTCTTCCTACTTCATTTAATTGATGTGAATTAAAACACAGTCAGGCTGAGTTTGTAAGCCTCTTAAGTCTTACTCGGTTTTTAGTTCTCCTTGGAGAAAGTCATCCCTTGCCCCTATGACCTCACTAGGACACTGTCAGCTTCTGCATTGGCTTAAAGTTACAGTCACAGAAGCTGGGGCTGGAAGGGGATAGGACTGACAATGACCCTCTCTAGTTATTACTTCAGGACACTTAGAGTTCCTCTGACAACAAGTGAGCCCTTAGGTCCAAGCCTAAACTAGGATAGTAGAAGGAGACCTAGATGGACACTATGACTTGCATAGATGCCACAGGATCCAACACAGATTCTGAACAGAGCAGATGTTGGACAGGCATTTGTTGGATTGGATGGAGTAGGGGCAACGCCAGGCCTGAGACATCATGATCAGCCTGTTGGTATGCAGCAGAAGGACATACATAGTGCCAGCTGAACCCAGAGGGTTTGCCTGGGGAAGTGGGATTTTGCCTCACTGGTGGTGTCAGTAGGGAGTTGTCTCAGGAAAGAATGTTCTGGGTAGAATAAACAGCCAATGCAAAGGTCTTGAAAAGGAAGCCTCTCTAATGTGTGGGAATCTGTGTGGCTGCTGGAATAGAGCAAGCGAGGGGCAGAAGAGTAGGAAATAAATTCTCTGAGGGGAGGTTGCAGTGAGTAGTGCCTGGTACCCATAATGACTAGAGCTTTTACTCTAAATGGGATGGGGGGGGCATTGTAGGGTTTTCTGTAGAATGGCAGACTGTTCTATCTTGTTTTAAAAGATTATTCTGTTTTATGGTGGATAGAGCATAATTAAATGTGGAAGCAGGGAGGCCAGTTAGGCAACTAGTACAATGACCCTGGCAGGAGTAGTGGTGGCCCACACAAGGGAGGCAGCAATGGAGGAGGTGAGATGTGCTTAGATTCTGGATGTGTGTGTTGTAGGTGAAAGAAATGGGATTTTCTTCATGGATTAGAATTAGGTATGTGAGAAGGAGAGGAATCAGGGTGACTCCAAGGTGTTTGGTGTGTGCAGCTGGAAGAATGGAATTGTATATGGGACTTCTTTCATTAAACCCTTGATTTGAGTTCTCACCCATATTGTCGTAAATGATAACATTGTCTCACTTTTTCAGCATGGTACCTTTGCAGAGCACTTGTGGTACCATGTTTAAGCACCCTGAGAGGTATGCAGTTTTATCATCCTTTCACAGATAAGGAAACTGGGAAGCTGAGACCTTCAAGGTCTCACTGAAATGCATCCGCTTTCAGACAGTTTTCTTAAACTTCAATCCTGGAGGTACCTCTTCTGTTTTATTGAAGACTCATTTGTACCTTGTCTTTTAGTTATGTAACCACATGTCATCTCTCCTACTGACTAGCATATTGTCTGAGGGCAGAGCTGCTTTGGGGTCAAGTTTGAGTCCATCCAGTTGTAAGGCACTAGCAGGAGCATGGTACATCAGAGAAACTAAGCATTATTATAATCTGGGACCCTTTGGGAATCCAGTGGAAGCTATAAACTCTCTTCTTGCAAATTTGCACATGTGCAGTTTTGCATTTCAGTGTCATTAAGGTCTGTTCATGGAAGTGAGTTAAGTAAGGACCTGATAAAAGTACTTAGTAATTATTTAGTAAACCAATACAATGGACACAGCTAAGGCATTCTGCCCAAGGTGTAAATTTTTGGAGAGCTGTGAAGAACAAGAAAACTATTTTTTAAAAAGATTTTATTTATTTATTTGAGAGAGGGAGAGAGATAGTGAGAGAGAGAAAGAGCCAGGGGGAGGGACAGAGGGAGAGGGAGAAGCAGGATCCCTGTGCTGAACAGGGAGTCTGTCATGGGGCTCCACCCCATGCCCCTGGGATCATGACCTGAGCTGAAGGCAGATGCTTAACTGGCTGAGTCACCCAGGCATTGCAAGAAAACTATTTTTTTTTAAGATTTAGTTATTTATTTTAGAGAGAGAATGAGGGAAAGTGTGTGTGCAAGTGGGGGGGGGGCAGAGGGAGAGGGGGAGACTCTTAAGCAGATTCTGTACTGAGTGTGGAGTCCAACATGGGGCTTAACCTCACAACCTTGAGATTATGACCTGAGCTGAAATCAAGAGGCAGACTCAACCAACTGAGCCACCCAGGCACCCCAAGAGAACTATTTTTATTGTCTATTCATATCAATTAAATTCAATAAGCCTGTGCTAAGTGATGGTCCTGAGCTGGTCCTGATAAAAACACAGTCCTTGCCCTCAGGAAGCTTACAACCCAGTAGTAATCTCTCTTTCTTCTCTTTGCTTGAGGAAGCAAGCAACATCATTATTAGTACTAATGTCCTCATTTCACAGGTTGGGCATGTTACCATAGCTCTGCCATCACCCTTATCATTTTTCACTGCAGCTTCATTTTGAATTATTTGGCTCTTCCAGAGAATGTAAACAATGTCTCTTGCTCTTCTCCAGCACAGAGCAGGTGCTCAATTAGTAATTGTTGTTTGGGTGGAAGGATGGGTGGTGGGTGGATGGATGGATGGGAGGGTGGGTGGTTGAGTGGGTTGGATAAGTGGGTAGATAAATAAGTGGGTAGATGAATGAGTGAGTGGGGGATAGGGATGGGGAGGTGACAGGGGTTGGAGGTTTTTTGCTTTCTGGTAGCCTCATAAGATTCAGATGGACTGAGTTGCCCTATCTTCCCTTCATCTCCTCAGCCCTAAACCTTCCTTGTCAGAAGGCTGGGTCCTATGAGAGCAGCACAGCAATAAATGGGGTGTTCTTGAACTCTTCCCTAAATATCTGGATCCCTATAGTTGGCTACTGTCCCAAACCCCACAGTTCTCACACTGGGACTATTCACATGGTCCCTCTGTCCCTTACTGGGACTGTGTACACATCAAGTTAATTTCCCCTCCCTCCCCCCTGCCCTTACCATTTTTTTCTCCACCTCCTCAGGGGCTCTCACTGCATTTTTTCCCCTTGCCCTCCCTCAACCCCTCCCTCTCCTTCTAGTCTCACTTCCTTCATGGGGCCCCTCTTGATCTCTCTCCTCTGAGAGTCCACAGCTTCTGTAGCCTACAGCTGAGCCCTTTATTTTTAATACATTTCTTGTTTCTTGTGGGTTCACTTTTTCTGTTCAACTAGATTTCACAAAAGCTCCAGGACCACAGGAGCTATCCCCTCTCACATTACTTCTCTAACATGCAGGATCCAGCAGAGTGCCAGACACTCCCTGCGACGGAAGTGAGGGGCTGAAGATATCAGCCCTTGATTTCATCATAAAGCCACTCTTCCAACTCTAGCATGTGAATGCGTGAACTTGTGTGTGTGTGTGTGTGTGTGTGTGTGTGTGTGTGTGTGTGCCTATAGCAGCACTGAAAAGGAAAGAGTGAATCCCGTCATGATATTTTAGAGCAGTACTCATCAACTTTGACACTGTTGACATTTGGGCCACATACTTCTTTGTTATGGGGCTGTTCTGTAGGATGTTTGTAGGATTGTAGAATGTTTAGGTGCATCCCTGAACTTTACCAGCAAGATGCCGGGAGCTCCTTCACTTTGGCCCCTCACCCCCTCCAGATTGTGACAACTGAAAATGTCTCCAGACATTGGTAAATATTCACTGGGGGCAAAACTGTCCTTAGTTAAGAATCACTGTTTTAGAAAACTCATGGCAATTCCAACTTTCTCTTGTTGGCTGGGCATATCACTTTGACTCACTAAAAACTGAGTACAGTTGTATGCAGTTTGGCTCCTTCCTGGCTACGTCACCCTGGACTATTCACTCGATCTTACTCTACCTCAGTTTCTTCATCTGTAAAATGGATATGACAATAATTGTAGCCAAGAATTATGGTGAGGATTACATAGGTGGCAAAAGCTCTTGGAATAGTGTCTGGTTTAAAGAAAGGGGGTCAGTAGAGGTTGTAATTCTTCTGTCCTCTCTTGGTCTGTGGAGGAGCCCCTCCTCCTTGGTTACCTCAGTCTCTGATTCTCCCACATTATTCGCTACTGACTTACACTGGATGTGAGCTCCGGCCTTGCTGCTGGAAGCTTCTGCTGAGTCATCACCGTTGCCCTCCCTGATGCAACATCAGGATGTTGCCTTGGTGCTGAGCCTGTCAACACCTTGCCCAGAGAGTTCAGGCAAACTGTTTGTGCATTTTCAGTGAGTGCGTTTCACTCGAATCGAAAGCTAGTTCACTTCTACTCTAGAGTAGAGACCCTCCAAAGCCCAGATCAGGGACTAGAGAAGTGAGCTTCAGGCAATTGCATTCTTTTTCTTCATTATTGTTTTTGTTTCTCAGATGCATCAACTTGTCCAAACTCTATTAACACTTGTTATTTGCTGAAGCTTTTGTTTTCAAACATGTCAGCAAAGAGCAGGGCCCCAGATGAGGTATGAATCCATCCTAAAAGTCACAGGGCACTTGATGGCTACAATCAAAATTGGCAACCAAGCTGGGTCAGCATCTCCTGAAGTTATCTCAAGAAATCCAAGAAAGAGTTTAGCCAGAAGAAGGGGCATACTTGCCCTTCATGTTCACATCCCTTCATTTCAACAAGTATTTATTAAAGCCCAGTAAATATTGATTGAACTTCTATTGTGGGCCTGGTGGTGGTGTTTCAACACTGGAAATTCAGTGATCAACAAGGCAGACTGTCTTCACCCTCACTGACGCTGGGAAAGATAGGAAGTGAACATGTATGGTATATGTGTAAATACTATACATATGTATAGTTATATACATATATATGTGTGTGTGTGGATATATATACACACACAAAGTATATATTTCCACTATACACACATACACACATACCTACATATATACATACACACACAAAAACACACAATAAATTATAACATCAGAAATGGGCTGGTAAGGGAAGCAAGGACTTTGGTCTCTGATCTGAGCTTGAATTCACTTCTTACCACTTTTAGCTGTGTGGTCATAGGCAAGTTTCTCAATCTCTCTTTGAGTTTCTCATATGTTACATAAGGGTGATACCTTGGAGGAGTACTGTGAAGATCAAAGGAGATCATACTTGTGGAATGCTAGGGATTTTATCTGTCTTATTTGTCACTGTCACTCCAGTACCTAGAATAGTAACTAGCCCACTAGTAGATGTGCAAATGAATATCTATTGAAAGTCATATATGCTTGGTACATCATATATGCCCAATAAGCATTTACCATTTGGAGGGGGTGGTAAGTAGTGTGTATAGTAGTTAGAAGGTAGACTTCTGGATCAATCGATCTATCTATCTATCAAAGTTATGAGGTGTAAGTTGTTTACCCTCCCTATGTCTCAGTTTCCTCATCTATAAATCCAAGAGGAACATTGTACTTATCTTCTAACATTGCACAAACTACAGAGACCCCACCCTAGTTCTTTCTATGAACTGTGTGCTGTAACAGTGGTGTTTACTTTTTCCTTATTTCTCTCAATTTGGGTTCCTGATGAGCAGTGCATCTCAATATGTTTACATAGAATTGGTGGCTAATCAGTGGATTCTATTTCTGTGGTTGTTGGAAGTCTCATCTGTCTCAAAGTAGCTGCTTCCAACTGGCTTGCCAACTCAGATTTCCAACATGAGAGTCCTCATTGGGTTTAATGAGCCCAGATGGCCCTGGTACTTTAAACATCCGTTTGGTCCTCAGCTATAAGTATTTTGCTCTGAGTGGGCTTGTAGGTAACCAACTGCTGCCTTGGTTCCTGAAGTATAGTATTTTGATACAGGGAGAGGTCAAATACTTCATGGGAATATGTCAATATTCTCTAGTGTCTGGAGACCTCATATGAAAGGGGAAGCTAGAATGGTTGTCTTTGGGAATCCTACCACTCACCACTTGTCTATCTTCCTTGAGGGGACATGAACAGGGTGGAGCAGAATATGATTTCAGTGAATTTACTTATTATTTGTCCTAGATCTTCCTCGCGTTTTTCTGCCCCTTTCATCCCTCATTCAAAAGTTGACAGTGGTTAGGCCTACAGGGAATAGGGAAGAAGGTGATCTGTTTTTATACTGGTCAGAAATAACTCAAATGAGGATCATAGATAAGCAATCAAACTTTAGCAAACAGTGGCATCCTGGTTCAAAGTTTCCTGTTAGTCATTTAGAAAACTTAACAGAATTGGGTATTAGTATGCAAAGCCACTTCCTTTGTCACTAATGTCTGCTTTTCCCCAAATGGAGCCTTAAGAACAAAGGCCCTTATGCAAAGGCAGAAATACATTTATATATTAAACAGCGATATCAGTTACTTTCATCTTCATAAAACGTGAATCTTTGGAATGAATATGTTCATTCATGTTGAATACTGGGTTTCAAAATATGTCCAAGACATCTTAAGTTGATTGACTGGAACTTTCTTACCCGACAAAGCTGGGCAGAACAAGGAAGCGATTTCTAAGGAAAGATGGGGAGGAGACAGGAACAAAAGAGTCTTTCCCCACCTTCCAAATGTCTGATCCACAGACCTAAATTTGCTAGTGCTTCAGAGGTCAGCTCGTATTATAGATGGTTTTCTTCTGTTAGAAACCTCAGTTGCCTCCTTGGCCCTGCCCAGGCCTGTGACAGGCATGTTCTTAGCCAGATTTCTGGGGTTGGAGGGACCGGGAGTGGAAAATCTGAGTTAGGGCACCAACAAGCTGGAGTGTGTCCAAATGTCAGCAGCCTGTGTGGGGACAGGGTTTGAAATCAGGCCAAGTGTAAAGGGAATGAAGAAACATGCTCTGTTTATGCAGAAGAGATTCCTGTGTCCCCTGAGGGCCTTCTCAAGGTTTGCTTTGGAACACAGGATTAATTTTATTCAGTATTGACCAACGGTGTCATTTGTTGCAAACTACAGGGAGGCGGATTTAAAGGTGACCTAAAGAAGAGCTCTGAAGGAGTTCTTCTGAATAGATTGCTTTAGGAAATTTTATAATGCTGATAAAGAGAAAAATGACTACCATTTATTGAGAACTTACTATGGCCAGACACCAGTCAAGCCCTTCGTGTCTTAACCTCAGCCAAGCTTCCTAAGGACCCTGCAAATTAGGGACTATCATCTCCATTCTATAGTTGGGGAAAATGAGGCTCAGGGAGGTGAAGCTGCTGCTCAGGCAGGCTTCCACTGGCCCCTACAATGATTTTGTGTGGATTACATAAAAACACTCCTCCCCTGCCCAGAGAAGGTGCAGGTCTTGCAAGTAGGTCACAGGTTGGGTACTAGCCTCCAACGCTCTCTTGCTTGGGTGGCCTGGTGCAAGACAAAGCCTGTATATCACATGGCTGTGCCTCCGGGTTTGAGGCCAGAGCCAACAAAGAGTAGAACTGGGCTCAGGAGCCTCTCTGACTCCAGATAGACTCTTGGCTCCCAAGCTTTATCGTCTCTCGGGATGGAGACTTTGCATTACTATGAATACCTACGAAGACTAGCTGGTCTCTTGGTGAAAGGGCTAGTTTGTATAGGTGTTTGGACTAAATATCTTGTAAGTTTCCTCCTTTTCCCTTAGAGAACGTGGCAAGACTGAAGCATGAAGCAGGGTCTGGTGAACACCTAAATACCTATCACCTAGGTTTTCTGGGGTGGGGGTGGGGGGCAACAGGTACAGAGAATGAGCAAGGCACAGGGCTGGATTTGAGTCCTGGCTGTGTGACTTACCACCAACAGGGTAAGGGGAGATTTTGGGTGAGCCACTTAAACCCTCTGAACCTTATTTTCCTCATCTGTAAGATGGGGATAATAGCTATCTCATGTAGTAGTAGTAAAGACAACATAAAAGGGCAACTGAGAATGTCCTTCTCTGGGACATAGTGAAGCAACAATACAAATACCTCTTGTTTATGTTTGAAGACAGTTCTGATCTCATTTCTTCTTGAAGGCCCCCCTTCACTGATATGATCACTGCTTTCATTCCATCTGTAAGTTTTGGTGGGTTGTGTTTTCATTTTCATTTGTCTCAAAATATTTTCTAATTTCTCTTGAGAGTTCTTCTTTGTACCCTTGCTGCTTAAGAGTATAGTGTCTGGGGGGCTCAGTCAGTTAAACGTCCAACTTTTGATCTCAGCTCAGGTCTTGATCTCAGGGTGATGAGTCTGAGCCCTCCATTGAACTCCACGCTGGGCGTGGAGCCTACTTAAGAAAAAAAAAAGCGTATGTTGTTTATTTTACACACAGTTGTGAATTTTCCAGTTTTATTTCTGTTATTCCTTTCTAGCTTTGTTCCTTTGTGGTTGGAAAAGTTACTTTGTATGAATTCAGTATTTTTAATGTATGAGATATGTTTTGTGGCCTAACTTATGGACTATTCTAGAGAATGTTCCATGTGCACTTGAGAAAAATGTATATTCTGTTGTTGTAGGATAGAGTATTTTGTGTATGTCTGTTAGGTCTGGTTATTTATAGTGTGGTTCAGGTCCTTTATTTTCTTATTGATTTTATTTCTACTTTTTCTATCCATTATTGATAGTGGGATATTGAAGTTTCTGATTATTATTTTAGAAGTGAATAGTTCTCCTTTTAATTGTGTCAGTGTTTGCTTCATACATTTGGTGCTGTGTTATTAGGGACATATGTTCCTAACTGCTATATGTTCTCAGTGTGTTGACCCTTTTGCCGATATATAATGCTCTTTTTTGTCTCTTGTAACACTTTTGACTTAAAGTCTGTTTTGTCTAATATTAGTATACCCACTACAGTGCTCTTTTTGTTATCATGTGCATGGAACATTTTTTCTTTCACTTTGAACTTAACTTGTGTCTTTGGATCTAAAGTGAGTCTCTCGTAGATAATATATAGTTGGATCATGGTCGGTTTTTGTTGTTAGTGGTGGGGGTGGTGTTTTATAATCCTTACTGTCTATCTCTGCCTTTTGTCAGGAGGGTATAATTCATTTACATTTAATGTATATACTCATAAAGAGGATTTACTTCTGACATTTTGCTATTTGTTTTCTATATATCTTCCGATATTTTTCTGTTCCCCAATTTTTCATTACTGCCTTCTTTAATGTTTGTTTGTTTTTTTCCTAGTTTGCTGTTTTGAGTCCTTTCTCCTTTACTTTTCTCTGTATTTTTTTACCTTTTGGTTATTTTCTTAGGGATTAATCTGGGGTTCACAATTAACATCTTATAATGATAACAATATATTTTGAGTTAATCCTAACCTGGCTTCAATAGTATACAAAATCTCTGCTTCTGTACAAATCTTTCCCTTTTTGTTGTTACTGTCACACATTACATTTTTATACATGATTTACCCATTATTGTAGATTTATAATTATTGTTTTATGCACTTGTCTTTCAATTGTCTATTAACAATGGACCTCTATATCTGTTTATCTCTTAACTTCTTCATTTTTGAAAGATAATATGTGAGAGATAGAATTCTTGGTTGAGGTTTTTTGTTTTTGTTTTTGCTTATTTCCTTTTAGCACTTTAAATATGTCTTCTAGCTTCTGTGGTTTCTGAAGAGAAAACATTTATTAATTTTATCAAGGAGTCTTTGTACATGATGAGTTCTTCTCTCTTGCTGTTTTTAAGATTCTCTCTTTGTCTTTGGTTTTTGACAGTTTGATAATTATGTCTCAGTGTGGATATCTTTGTGTTTATTTTGCTCAGATCTCACTGAGCTTTTTGGGTGTGTAAATCCATGTCTTCCATCAAATGGAACTTCTGGCCATTATTTCTTCTAATATTCTTTCTGTTCCTTTACCTCTCTTTCCTCTAATTATGGAACTCCCATTATGTGAAGTTGGTGTGCTTGATAGTGTCCCACACAGGTCACTTAGGTCCTGTTCATTTTTCTTTATTCTTTTTTCTTTTTGTTTTGCAGTCTAGCCAATCTCAACTGACCTACTTTCAAGGTTATTGATTCTTTCTTCTGCCTGCTCAAATCTGCTATTGAGCCTCTCTAATGAATTTTTCACATTTGTTATTGTACTTTTTAGCTACAGAATTTCCATTTTATTAGTTTGTCCTTTCTATTTGATGATATTCTCTGTATTATGAGAACTTAATCTTTTGGTTTTACTTAGTTATTTGCCCATAGTTTCCTTTAGCTAGTCCAGCATATTTAAGACAACTGATTTAAAGTCTTTGTCTCATAAATCCAATGTCTATCCTTCTGTAGGGAACTCCTATTATTTTCTTTTTGTTCTCTTGTAAATGGGCCATTCTTTCTTGTTATTGCTGTTGTTGTTATCGTTTTACATGCCTCATAATTTTTATGTTGAAAACTGGATATCTTGAATATTCTAATATGCTAACTCAGATGTCAGATTCTCTTCCTTGCCAGGACTGGTTGTAGCTGCTTAATATAGGCTGTAGTCGTTTGTTTGTTTAGTGACTTTTCTAAAGTATTTTTGTGAAGACTGGTCACTTAAATCTCCAGATGCCTGGAGTTTAAAGAAAAAAATCTGGTGTTTGTAGCTGGACTCTGTATGTGTGGGTAGGGGCATACCTATAACATGTAGCCAGACCACTTGCAACTCTGCCTTAGCCTGCATTTCCTGCCAACATGGAGCTTGAAGGTCAATCAGAGTTGAGAGTTTAGGACTTTTTCCCGTACTTTCTTAGCATGTGTCCAGACCATTGCATAGCCTTCTAGATCCACTGGTGTATGTGGGTGTTGTACATTCAAGATTTATCCATCTTGTAGCAACTGTCAGTACTTTGTTCCTTTTTGTGGCTGAAGAATATTCCATTGTATGGATAGACCATCTTTTGTTCATATGTATGCCAGCAGATGGAAGGCTGAAGGGTGTTAGTTAAGCAGAGGAGTGATATAATCCCATTGTACTGACTATTGCACTGGCTGCTGTGTGGAGATTGGAGGGAGGCAGAGTACATGTGGAAAGGCCAATGAAAAGTCCATTGCTCTGTCTCTCTAATCCCAGTGGTCTCCAAACCAAATAGAGGCTTGCTGCTGATGAATCATGTGACCAAACAGGGCAGAAGGCAGATTGAACTAAATGAGAGGAATCCGGAGTCTTCCTGGTAATCTCACCATTGACTCAATTCATTTCCTCTCCTTTCCATCCTCAAAAACATAAATAATAAATAATAATAAAGGGCAAGCTCATAGCTCTAGTCCTCTAGGGAGCCCACAGATAGATAAAAACAGACAAATACAGTGTCTTAGAACAAGGTTCTCTCTGCTCCCTCTGGGTCTAGAAACACACACAAAGGATATGGAATATCATTTTCAAAACTGCCACTGAGAAGGGGAGCAGGGAGTGGGACAAGAATAAGTTAAAATGCCACAAAGCTTTACCAGGTTTCAGTTGCCTTTTTCTTGATTAAACATTTGCTTGATTGCTATAAACTGTTGACTGTTTTCCAGAGTTCTCATACAGTTGATTCTGAGAGCTTTTGTCAGATTTTTCATTGCTGCTTTAGTGGGACAGACACTTGGAGTACCTTACTCTGCCATTTTTGCTGAAGTCACCCAAAGAAGAATTTTTGAATGCATTTTGTTCTGTTGACATATGAGGAAACTGAGGACCAATGGGAGAGGAGTGAATTGAGTTTCTACAGTTACTACCACATGGATGAATCTTGAGAACATTGTGCTAAATGAAAGATGTCAGTCACAAAAGACCACATATTATATGATTCTATTTATATGCAATGCCCAGAATAAGCATATCTGTAGAGACAGTAAGTAGATTAGTGGCCACTTGGGGCTGGGGGAACTTTCTGAGGTAATGAGATTTTCCTAAAATTACTCATGGTGATGTCTGCACAACTCTATGAATAAATCATTGAATTATACACTTTCAAAGGACAAATTATATCTTAATAAAGCTATTCCTGAATAAATAAATAAAATCCCTCCAGCTTCCCATTCTCTTGGAATAAAACCCAAACTCATCACAAGGCTGTGTTTGACCTGGTTCCTACCTCTTCAGCCTCATCTTGTGTCACCCTCTCCTCTCTTATACTCCATCCACAGTGGTTTCTTTTGATGGTCTTCTGCATATGCCAAGTGTCTTCCTTCCTTAGGGCCTTTGCACCTACCGTTATCTCTTCCTGAAATGCTCCTCTGTTGTTGTCCCCATAGCTGACCTGCTCAAATACTTCATGTATCAGCTCAGGGAGGCCTTCCCTAAGCACTTCAACCAAAGTTGATGTGTCATAACTCTCTGCCAGGCCCTATTGTTTCCTCTTTCACATGTCTCATATTTTGTAAACTTATATTTATTTCTGTGTTCACCAAAAGAGCAAAATCAATGCCTATCATGTGCCTGGCACATCATACCCACTTACTGAATGTCTGCTGTGTGAATGAATGATGACAACATTCTAGGATCATACTGTCCACCCTCCTGAGAGTCTTTCCTTAAATTAAACCACATGCATTGTGGACTATTCTGTTCTTGAAAACCTCCCAAACTGGTGGTTCCATTTCAGCCTTTGGGAAGTAGGCTGCATCCCTAATCTGGATAAACAATGTGGTCTGGTCCTCACTTAGCAAGTGGTGCTGAATGGGGCCTATGCATTACAATGATACGCATGATCTTGTGTTCTAAGTGATTAGCAGAGGTTCTGACAGCACAGGGGGGACTCTGAATGTTCATAGCCAACTACTGCTCCCCAGGGACTGATAATAGAAATGGGAAGACAGGGAAAACCCTTGAATGTTAGGCTGTTGTCACCAGGAGGGAGTAATTGGGGAGCAGCAAGTACCTCATCATAGTGATTGAGAATATGGAAGTTAGATACTGATTTTCCTGTCACTTCCTGGCCTGAAGACTTTGAACAAATTGTTTAACTTCTTAGCACCTCTGTTTTCCATCTATAAAATGGGCTCGCAGTTATACCTCACAGGGTTATTGTTAGAATGGAATGAGAAGATGTGCAGTACGTGCCTGGTGAACTGGGAGAGGTCAACCTATGGTAGATGATATCAATAGCTTCCTTGTCATGCAAGGAAGGGGTCAGGTTTGGTTCATGAGTGGGGACCTTTAGCAGCCAGACTAGGCCTGCATTGACTCCTGCGGTAGGCAGTGGGTTTCAGCATTGGCCTTATTAACCCATGTAGGCTGCATGGGGTCAGGTAAACTCAGGGACAGCAGGGAGGAGCAGTGATTCTCAGTATCCAGAGATCTCACCATGCTGTCCCTTTCTTCTATTTCACAGCCATATACAACTTTCAAGGGAATGGAGCCTCCCAGCTCTCCCTGCAGATTGGTGATGTGGTGCGAATACAGGAGACCTGCGGAGGTGAGTCATTGGCTCAGGTGACCCATGGATGCCAGGCCCCCTGCTGATGGTGTTGGGACATCTGCAGCACATACCTAGCACCTCCAGCCCTCTCTTGGAACCTGCAACTGTGTGTGGTCTGTTACACATTTTGATAATATTGGCAATTAGAATTTACTGAAAATAATGCTTTGTTATTTTAGGAATTTATGCTTAATAGCAAAGGCCTCACTTGTGGGGTTTGATGTTTGTTGTGCTATCCATTTACCATAGCCATGGGGCTATTTGGGCCTTTCTTAGTATTAATACTAATAAGATTATAAAGGGAAATCAGCACTATTAGGGTTTTGAAGAGCTCAGTAAATTATATCCTTGATTCCAAAAGACCTGCTATGTATAACTGTGTGGTATGGGCACTGTACCTGGTCCTGGGAGCAGTACTCTATCCTGCATTAAACTGCGAGCCCTGTCTTGGGCACAGTGGCATCTCTTTCTTCCCGCCGAGGTGCGATCCTCTTGTGAAGCCAAATGTCTATTGGGCGTGGTGGTGGTGGTAGGTGTGCTTTTTAAAATTTGCAGAAAAGCTAATGGCCTTGGACCCATAAGGCAGGGCATTATAAATCAATATATCACCTATGTCACTGATAAAATTGGTATTGGGAGCATGGCTTGGGTGTAAGAGCCAAATGAACTTGCCAATGTGTTGACCACAGTCAGGCAGGCTCTCCCAGTCCTCACTAGCAGAGCAGGACCTCCACAGTTCTCCCCCTCCCTGGGCCTGTCTCTAATCCTACTGTGTGGAGAGCATATGTCCTTCCTGCAGCTGGGCAGAGCAAGAAGAAAGAAAGAAGTGAATGGACTGAGCACCCAGGCCCATCCCTCCCTCCCAACTAATCCCTCAGATTAGAGAGCTCTTGTGCTGGGACAGGAGTGAGCGGTGGACAGGAAGCAGGCATGCTGCTGTGAAGGAGGAAATAGCCAGCCCGAGGAAAGAGGTTGCCTACAGAACTAGCCGTGTTTGGATTCTTAACTACATACTGGGGGCACTACGCTAACTTCCTTATAATGTGTTAGTCTGGTCACTCCTCAGGGCAACCCATAGTACAGGTCTTATCCCCAATGCCAGATCCACTACGTGTAACTTCCAAGGCAATTCTGTAGATTGTTGTGCATGCGCACACACACATACACACATATACATACACCGATACAAAGAGACGCACACACACACACGGAAACATAAACACAGGAGGCATGTTCATATAGATACACATATACAAACACATGTATACAAGCAGACACACACACACACACGCAAACCAAAACACAAGCAGAAGAGCTTTTGTGAGGGGGAAAGTATTTGATATCTGATATCTCAAAACAACCTTAAAGGAGTCATCATGGGAGAAACGAGAATGTTTTTCACCTTCCTTACATTTATCTTATCCTTTAATATTATTGTTATTTTAGGTTGTATATGAGGTGAAATGATGAACTTTTTAGCATCCAGGCCTGGATGCTAAATCCCAGTCTGGCCCTATGCAAACCTTTTACACACAGAGTGAATAAGGCTGGGGCAGGAAGGAAGGGATATGGTTCCAAACACCCAGCCCCCTTGCCTCAGGGCAACCCATCTTTTACAAATCCCGTTCTACCCAGTGGCAAATAAGCAAACTGTAAGTATCTAACAAGGGAGAAGAGTGAAAATATCAACAGCATGACAGCTCTCCTCAGTGTCTCTTAGGTGCTACTGAATGCTAATCCTGAGAAACAGCCATGAGGCCTCATAGCTGCAAGTGAGGAATCAAGACTCAGGGAAAAGAAATGACTTTCTGAGGATCACACAGAGAGCATGGCTATGTATCCCTCCTTATGCAAGCAAGCCCACACTCTTTCTTCCACCCCGTGCCTACCAAGACAGCGCCTACTGTCAGTGATTATTTGTTGTGTTCCACATTTTGAGATTCAGACAAGTATATTCCTCTTCTTTTCATGTGATTTTCCTGGAGAAAGAGCTTGAGGACAGTAAACTGACCATACAAGCTGCCTAGTCAGAGCTTTCTGTTCCTTGACCTGATCTGGTGCCTGATCTTCAGAAAGGCCACACTTGCTGACCTGAGCCACTTTTATTTGTCTTTGGGATTAGTGTCCTTGTTACACCTCTTTGGTTCTGGTTTTCCATTTTTAATTCTATTTTATTAGTTTTATTCTAATATATCCTTGTAATAAGTGGCCACAGTGCCTTTCTGGAAAGAGCTGGGCATATTAATTTAGTGAGTGATCGCCAATTCATGAATACTTTGCAAATACGTATTCAATGTTCAGAAGTCTGTTATCATGATTCTATTTATCTGAAGCATTGATATACAAAACAGCAGGACTTATCATGTCTACACCCATATATGTATGGAGTTTTAACTGGAATTTATGGGAACCTAAGTTTTCCCTGAGGACCTTCAATAGCTACAGTCTCTGAGATCAGGCCTGGTATTGTCTGCTTTGCAGATGGGGAGTTCTGCCTTTGATTCTGATTGAAAACCTGTTACCAGCAAATATAAAAAGTAAAAACCACAGTGTTAGTCAAAAATGAGTCAGGATGGTGTAATAAAAAGAACTTGGGTGTGCCCATGAAATGCTTTTGCAGAAATGTACTTGAAAAATAAAATTCAGCCAATTGAGAGATGAATCAAATTTTAAAAATACAGGAATTAAAAAGTTGTGATAAAAGGAAATAGTGGTGAGCATTGGGTCTAAATGAATCGATTTATAGAGATTGGTATTGAAAGTCACAATATTTGTGACTACCAAGAAATGTTTTTGTTAGGAAAGTGAACAATATAAAAAAAAACACGTAAAATCGAGAAGTAAGGAGAAGGGAATAGATTAATTTTATGATATTATCATAACAGAGAGTTGGTCAATATCAATTAGAAATAAAATATTACAATTAAAAATCATAATCACTTCAATCTTTTAATGCTTTTCATAACTATTTTTATTTTATTTTTATTTGAAAGGAGCTTTTAGGAAATCTTTTTTAATAAAGAAATGTTTATTTATCTTTTTTTATTTTCAATTTTTTATTTAAATTATAGTTAATATACATACAATATTAGTTTCAGGTATACGATATAGTGATTCAACACTTCCATAAAACACCCTGTGCTCATCATGACAAGTGCATTCCTCAATCCCTATCATCTATTTCACCCATCCCCTCACCCACCTCCCCTCTGATAACCATCAGTTTGTTCTCTATACCTAAGAGTCTGTTTCTTGGTTTGTCTCTCTCTCTCTTTTCCCCCTCTTTGCTCATTTGTTTTGTTTCTTAAATTCCACACATGAGTGAAATGGTATTTGTCATATGGTATTTGTCTTCCTCTCACTGACTTATTTCACTTAACATAATACATTCTAGTTCCATTCATGTCTTTGCAGATCGCATGATTTCATTCTTTTTATGGCTGAGTAAATATACATATATATTTATATGTACCACATTTTCTTTATCCATTCATCTGTTACTAGACACTTAGGCTGTTTCCATAATTTGGCTGTTGTGGATAATGCTGTTGTAAACATCAGGGTGCATGTATTCCTTTGAATTCGTATTTTTGCATTCTTTGTTTTTTTTTTTAAGATTTTATTTATGTATTTGACAGAGAGAGACAGCCAGTGAGAGAGGGAACACAAGCAGGCTCCCAGTGGAGCAGGGAGCCTGATGTGGGGCTCAATCCCAGGACCCTGGGATCATGCCCTGAGCCAAAGGCAGACACTTAATGACTGAGCCACCCAGGTGCCCCTATTTTTGTATTCTTTGGGTAAATACCTAATAGTGCAATTGTTGAATCATAGGGTAGTTCTATTTTTAACTTTTTGAGGATCCTCCATACTATTCTCCAGCATTGCTGTACCAGCCTGTGTTCCCTCCAGAAGTGCATGAGGGTTCCCCTAAGAAGAAATATTTAATCACAGTTTCAACATTTCCTTCAATTTCACTTCATTTCTTTTCCTTCTATTAAATACAAAAATGATTAAGTATGGTATTTGAGATTTTATTTATGCAGTGTCTTTACTATATGCTGACTTTTTTGAGAGTGTTTTAAAAATTATATTTTATCTATTTATCCATCTGTCATCCTGTGCATATAAATATAAATGAAAAGTTGACTAAAATTATATTTAATAGTATTTTCCTTTTTCTGGATAATGGGATTCAGGATAATTCTTTTAGTTCTTATATTTACACTTTTCTGCTTACTTTGAATTCTTTGTAACAGTCCATATCAATTTTAAACAAAAAAATAATATAGTCTTAAAGATTTGAAGCACCTATCTCCAGATATTAGCAATGATTAATTCTAGGTGGTAGGAATATGAGTGGTTATCTTATTCTTTGTACTTTTTAATAATTTTTAAAGATTTTATTTATTTATTTGAGAGCAGCAGGGAGAGAGAGTGTGTGAGCAGGGGGAGGGGCAGAGGGAGAAACGGACTCCCCACTGAGCAGGGAGCTAGACATGGGGCTCAATCTCAGGACCCTGGGATCATGACCTGAGCCGAAGGCAGATGTTTAACCAACTGAGCCACCCAGGCGCCCCCAATAGTATTTAAATCCTCCCCCCAAACAAACAAACAAACAAACAAACCAAAAAAGGAGTGGAAAGATATGGACTTTTGAATCAGAAAGTTATTCTCTGCTTCACTACCCACTAGCTGGGTAGGTAAGCTACAGTTTTCTCACCTGTGAAATGGGTTACCATTGCCTGTTCTTGGACTTGTTATGAGGATAGTGTGAGAGAAAGTAGGAAGCTGTCTAGCACCATGCCTAACTCTTAGGTGCTCTGTGTTGGCTAATTCCATCCCTCCCGCCATTATATAGAGCTACATGGAGACTGGCAGGTGTATATCTTTACAATATGGCCCAGAGAGCCTGGAAGCTGGCTCTCTGATTGCCTGGAATGGGTAAAGCCAGCCCTTCCTTGCCTATACTCAGCTGGATGAATGAGGAAGACAAAAACCTGACCTGGAACCTTAGGCATGAATGAATTTCCTTTCACTAGAGCTCATTTTGGTTAACTTTTTATTAGAAAGATAATATTTTGCTGTGTTGAAAACTCAAATAGTTCAGAAGGATATCTGTTGTTTTTAAGCCTTAGATAGCTTCATGCTTATATTTTGGTCCATAGTACACCTCTCAGGCTGCCTCTTTTACCCAGAGTCTGCATAAACATTCTATGTTCTGATTTTAGATGTGGAAAATACATATGTTTATTGAGCAGTCAGAACTTTTCATGGGGGATAGACATAAAAAACCAGTGTGATTTTTCTTCAATCACTTCCTTCAGTCACATTTGGTTGACATCTTTCCTGATATTTGATGACATTTCAAAAGAAAACTTCAATCCTATATCCAGTTTAATGCTGCCCTTCCTTCTCCAATTTAAACAGGTTGGGGGTGGGTAGGAGTTTGGGGTGCTTTCTTTCCAATTCTCTGTCTTCCTTGATCAAACAAACTCAAAGATCAGCCAGTGCCCTGCACAAATAGTCTTGTAGCTGGGGAATGGGAGGGCAGATGTCCCTAGGAGTAAATCCCCTGACGGCACCCCCATGCTTGGATTTGGCTTGGGGGTAGGGAAGCTATACCTATACTCCTAAGGCAGCAACTACCACCTCCAAAGACCCCTCCATCTCTTTGTCTCTCTCTCTTCTAATTACATGGACTGTGGTAGGAGGGTGGCCTTTGGAGGTAGTCTTGCTTATTTAGACTCTTCTTTATAAGCCCTTCAGAGGGAATGTCTGCTCCCCTTTCAATATTTGCTTCCTTTCTGGAATGACAGGGAAAGTTCCTTTCCACCTACTGATATTATACACTTGTCTGGGTCATGGGGGCCTACTAATAGTAGGAAGAGAATGGGTTCCCAAGGTTCCCAAGGAGCTTTTGAATTGTGTTTACTGCAAAATGAAACAAAGGGAAGGTGTGATGGGGGAGGCCAACATAGAAGCTTTTGCTTTTTAAGGTTAGGCATAGCTTTTGTTGTTTCCTTGACATGGGACCACACCGTACATACCATTTTAAGACTTGTTTTTCTCACTTAAAAATATCTGGAGCTCTTTCCAAGTTTCTAAGTGCATTACCTCGTTCTTGGTTTAGCTGAAAAGAGCTCTGCAAGGAGAGTTTTGGATCTACCACTTACTGAGTACGGTATACCCAGAGCCATGTAGCAGCTTCTGGACTCAACTCCATCAAGAGTGATCTAAGTTCTTTGCTTGTAGGGTAAAAAAGCATCATTATTCTCGCCACTATTATTCAACATAGTACTAGAAGTCCTTGCAACAGCAATCAGAAGACAAAAAGGGATCAAAGGTATTCCAAATCGGCAAAGAAGAAGTCAAACTGTCTCTCTTTGCAGATGACATGATACTCTATATGGAAAACCCAAAGGAATCCACTCCCAAACTATTAGAAGTTATAGAACAATTCAGTAAGGTGGCAGGATACAAAATCAATGCCCAGAAATCAGTTGCATTTCTATACACGAATAACGAGACTGAAGAAAGAGAAATTAGGGAATCCATCCCATTTACAATAACACCAAAAACCATACGTTACCTTGGAATTAACTTAACCAGAGACGTAAAGGACCTATATGCTAGAAACTATAGATCACTTTTGAAAGATATTGAGGAAGACATAAAAAGATGGAAAAATATTCCATGCTCATGGATTGGAAGAATTAACATAGTTAAAATGTCCATACTACCCAGAGCAATCTACACTTTCAATGCTATCCCGATCAAAATACCGAGGACATTTTTCAAAGAACTGGAACAAATAGTCCTTAAATTTGTATGGAACCAGAAAAGGCCCCGAATCTCCAAGGAACTGTTGAAAAGGAAAAACAAAGCTGGGGGCATCACAATGCCGGATTTCGAGCTGTACTACAAAGCTGTGATCACAAAGACAGCATGGTACTGGCACAAAAACAGACACATCGACCAATGGAACAGAATAGAGAACCCAGAAATGGACCCTCGGCTCTTTGGGCAACTAATCTTTGATAAAGCAGGAAAAAACATCCGGTGGAAAAAAGACAGTCTCTTCAATAAATGGTGCTGGGAAAATTGGACAGCTACATGCAAAAGAATGAAACTTGACCACTCTCTCACACCATACACAAAAATAAACTCCAAATGGATGAAAGACCTCAATGTGAGACAGGAATCCATCAAAATTCTAGAGGAGAACATAGGCAACAACTTCTATGACATCGGCCAGAGCAACCTTTTTCACGACACATCTCCAAAGGCAAGAGAAATAAAAGATAAAATGAACTTATGGGACTTTATCAGGATAAAGAGCTTCTGCACAGCCAAGGAAACAGTCAAAAAAACTAAGAGACAGCCCACGGAATGGGAGAATATATTTGCAAAGGACACCACAGATAAAGGACTGGTATCCAAGATCTACAAAGAACTTCTCAAACTCAATACACGAGAAACAAATAAACAAATCATAAAATGGGCAGAAGATATGAACAGACACTTTTCCAATGAAGACATACAAATGGCTAACAGACACATGAAAAAATGTTCAAAATCATTAGCCATCAGGGAAATTCAAATCAAAACCACACTGAGATACCACCTTACGCCAGTTAGAATGGCAAAGATAGACAAGGCAAGAAACAACAATTGTTGGAGAGGATGTGGAGAAAGGGGATCCCTCCTACATTGTTGGTGGGAATGCAAGTTGGTACAGCCACTCTGGAAAACAGTGTGGAGGTCCCTTAAAAAGTTAAAAATTGAACTACCCTATGACCCAGCCATTGCACTACTGGGTGTTTACCCCAAAGATACAGACGTAGTAAAGAGAAGGGCCATATGCACCCCAATGTTCATAGCTGCATTGTCCACAATAGCCAAATCATGGAAGGAGCCGAGATGCCCTTCAACAGATGACTGGATTAAGAAGCTGTGGTCCATATATACAATGGAATATTACTCAGCTATCAGAAAGAACGAATTCTCAACATTTGCTGCAACATGGACGGCACTGGAGGAGATAATGCTAAGTGAAATAAGTCAAGCAGAGAAAGACAATTATCATATGATTTCTCTCATCTATGGAACATAAGAACTAGGAGGATCGGTAGGGGAAGAAAGGGATAAAGAAAAGGGGGGTAATCAGAAGGGGGAATGAAACATGAGAGACTATGGACTATGAGAAACAAACTGAAGACTTCAGAGGGGAGGGGGTGGGGGAATGGGATAGACTGGTGATGGGTAGTAAGGAGGGCACGTATTGCATGGTGCACTGGGTGTTATACGCAACTAATGAAGCATCAAACTTTACATCGGAATCTGGGGATGTACTGTATGGTGATTAACATAATATAATAAAATTTAAAAAAAGCATCATTATAAGCACTTGACAGGGTGTCTTTTTAAAGTGCTTCTTTGTGGGGCACCTGGGTGGCTCAGTTGGTTAAGCATCTGCTTTTGGCTCAGGTCATGATCCCAGGGTCCTGGGATGGAGTCCTGCATCAGCCTCCTTGCTCAGCAGGGAGCCTGCTTCTCCCTCTCCCTCTGCCTGCTGTTCCCCCTGCTTCTCTCTCTCTCTCTCTCTGTCTCTCTCTGTCAAATAAATAAATAAATAAATAAAATCTAAATTAAAATAAATAAAGTGCCACTACGTAGGGAGATGGCCCTTTGTTTGGGTCTGCTTTAGAGATAGGTCATGTGAAAGTGAAGTTTTCTTCTCTTCTGAATGAGGTTGAGGCCAAATCATCATCCATTCTGTTAAATTTGGAGCATGTTTCCTTTACTTTGTCGTCATGGAAATATGTTGAAATGACTGAAAAAAAAATCACTGAAAAAAGTGATAGTATTCAAAATCTGTGGGTTCTGGAAATAAAATAGAAAATATGCCCAAATTTCTCTGGTTGTTGTTGCTGTTAATGATGATGATGATGATGACGATTGTTGATTTTTAAAAGAGAGAATGGTATTTACTGAATTTTGAACACTTACCATATGCCAGGCACTGGGCAACTCTGAATTCCTTAGCTAACTTTAGTCTCATGAGACAAACACTATTATTATTCTCATTTTACAGATAAAAAAACTGAGGTTCAGAGAAGTACATGACTTGTCTAAGATCACACAGATAGTAAGTTGTAGATCTCCATTCAAATCCAGGCTTTGATTCCAGAGATCACACTCTTAACCACTGAAAACTACTAGCTTCTGTTTGATCTTAATATCATTAGATATTTCAATCATGTAGGAGAGTAAAATACATTCAGGCATTAACCACTCAATAAGCAAACAATAACACTCATTTTAAGAAATAAAAATTTTAGATGCAATTGAAACCCTCTGTTTATCCCTCCCTTATTCTATTGTCTTTTGTCCCTACTATAGGTAACACTTATCCTGAATTGGTATGTTTTCTTCCTGTCCAAAGTTGTATACCTTTACTAGGTGTGTTTATTTCATAATCATGTTTAAAAAATAGTTTTTGCAACACCCTGTGGGGTATATGTTATTTCCCTCATTTTATAGATATAAACACTGAGGCTTTAGTGACATGACCAAAAATTATGCTGCCTATAGATAGCAGAGACTGGATCTTTAGACTATGGATTTTTTTTTTCTAATGTCCTGGGATATTTTTAATCTCTCCTCAACTTTGTCCTTAACCCCCACAACTGCTGATTAGAGAATTTAGGTACATTTCATTTTGATATTTGAGATGTGAGAAGGGAGGATGATTTGAGGAATTAGTACTTCACAATTGTCCAGAAGAATGGTAAATATTTTCTTTTTCTCATCTTCCCCCAGGATGCACTTGGAGTTTTCTATTAAAAACAGAAGTGCTTATCTCCTGGATGGGGTTGTTATTATTTAACTGGAAAGAGTGTTCAGCCTGAGGGCAAGTCCTGGGATATGGCAAGTGCTGTGTTACACAGCCTGCTTTTGATCATGGCGTTCATTGTCATGGATTTTACTATGGATGCCAGCTATTATTATCTGCCTGGTCAGGTCTTGGAATATAGCCAGATACAGCTGGCAGGTAACCAGATTAAGGAGCTGATATCAGGAGCCATGGAAGCCAATGACCTACCAGGGGTGGAGATGTCAGAAAAAGTCCTAAAGACAGCCCTGATGCAGTTGAGCTATTATAATCATCTTGCAAGTGAATGTGGTAATAAGCCCTTCCTATCAAGGGTCACAGGGGATTATTTCTGAAGTACTTAGCCCAGTGTCGTATACATAATAGGTGAACCATGAGGGTTGATTGAACTTGAATCTTGGAACCAGTATGCTGAGGTAACAGTCAGTAGATTCCTTGCTCAAGAATGAGCTGAAGTTCTGAGACTCAGAAAAGGTGTGAAGGTGTGTATAAGTAACTGAGTCTCAAGGGTCTAAGCAGGCAATGACCCTGGACCAGGGAGTCAAGGGACCCTGATGGGGCCCCTGTCATGGAGATGCAGATGTGGGCATCAGCTTTCGCTAGGGACTGTTTGTCCCTTAATTGTTTTTCTATTCTCCCGTAGATATTGGTGGCCTTAGCCACCAAGTAGATTCAGGTCACTGCAACTAAGAGACCCTTGTCTGTATTTGTACTCCAAGGGAACTTTTTCTGTATATGTATTCATCACACAAGAGCTAATGTGCTGGAACAGCATTGAGGGCTGGCTATGAAGCCACTCAGATTTGCCCTTGAATCCTGGCTGTGTGATTTGGCCCAGTACATCAACTGACTTGAATCTCAGTTTCTTCATCTATGAAATGGGGATGATAATACTTAGCTCACAGTATTGATATGAGGACTAAATGAGAAAATGCATGTACAACACTTAGCATACAGCTTTGCATACATTAGGTAGTCAATAAATGGTAGCTAGCAATATTCCAAAGATGTTTTTATATCTAGTTGGTGGCATGGGGTAGAACAGCAAACAAAGGAGTTGTTATAGTGCAAGGCTGTGGAGTGTCATCTCTGTGGGGTTAGATGCTTGGATATAAATCTTAGTCACATCACCCACTAGCTGTGTGACTGTGAGCAAGTTGCTTAATCATTCTGTGCCTCTCTATTTTCATTTGCAGAACTGAGGCAATAATACTATCTACTTTAGAGGATTGTTGTGAAGATTAATTTATAATTTAGAAGGAAAAAAACAAAAACTTTCCTGGAATTCTTGACACACTCAGGAAGGATAAATCTTATTGTTAATGGTTAATTATTACCAGCAGTTAATAGACAAATTACTAGAGGAGTGTAAACATAGAATGTGATGCTTCATGAAGTTTCCAGCACTGGAAGTATTCAGCTGGAAAGTAACTTAGTGGGATCATGGAGATTCAGATATTGGGGGAAAGAAATATTCGACAACCACCATGCTCCTTCCTCCATCAGACAGGAAACACAGTATGATGGCTGCTTGCATTGAAATCCTGACGCTGTCACTTATTGCTGTGTAACCCTGAGCAAGTTACTTAACTTCTCTCTGCCTCAGGTAGGCCACTCTTGCAAAATGGGATAATTACAGTTCCTACCTCCTGGTTTGTACAAGGATTAAAAGACTTCATATATGACGAGTACCTAAAACAGCATTTTATTCCAAACCTGAGATTCTTTCTCTCTGACCTCCATTCCTTTCTCCCTGTTTTTTTTTTTTTTCTCTCCTTCCTTTGCTCCTTCTCTCCTTCCTTTCTTTCTGTTTCTTAAAATAGGAGCCACTGTGGGCCTCTGTTGCTTTAGAATTTTCTTTAGGACCTGACCTTCAAGCTGGCTCATGACTATGAAGGGTGACTTTGCATTTTAACTTGTTTGTTTGGGGGCTTGCACGTATGTCTGTTGAGAACATATTTCGACAACAATCTGTCAGCCCAGTAATGAGGGTTTGCTAATGAGGCTCCCGACAGACACTTTTTATTTGCAAAGATGACAAATGCCACTACTTGGCTGTGCTTGAATCATTCCAAAGGCCAGTGGACTCATTATAGTCAATACTTGCTACACTGAGGCTCATTTTGTTCAAGGACTGCGTATAATTTGGACTTCTGTTAATTGAATCATTTTTGATGTTCTTGCAAAGGGAAGAATCTTTTAAAATTTCTGTCCTTTTACCCATCTCTGAACTTGTCTGCTTTGTAATGACTAACTTTTACAAATCACATATGAAACACCATTTGCTGCTGTTAAAACTGTGGGTATGATTTTAAGATGTTTGCCAAACTCCCTCAGCCTTTCTGTGTCTCTAAGGCAGAGGTTGAAACATGCACATGAACACAGGGCCCAGGCAGGTAATGGAAATAAGTGAAGGGCTGAGTAGACGCTGGCGAGTTGGAGGCACCTGCTCTGTCTAATGGGACCAGCTGCTCTTCACCATCAGCCAACTGTGGCTGAGGGGAAGCCCCGGCCCCCATCCCTGGGCCTCCTATTTTTTCAAAAGGAGGAAATTCGCATTGTTATATGAAATGCCTGTCTTTTTAGATGCTTTTTGGAGATGTTGGCAATGAATTCAACAGACTGTTGAAGCCTGGGGGCTTCCAGACTTGGATCTGTACCTAAGGTCTAAAGCACTTTGCAGTAGTTTCTTTGCTAGTTAAAAACAAACAGAACGACAACAAAGAAAACCAGCAATAAACCTGTAGGAATAGATAAGAGACCTGTTTATTTTCTCTTTGCAGATTGGTATAGGGGATACCTCCTAAAGCACAAAATGTTACAGGTAAGGCCAATCTGTTTTTATTTGAAACAATATTGGATGTCTTTCCATGAGGCTGCAATCCCTGTGGGCAATTATCTCCCACTACAGCTCCCCAGCACACTTGTCTCAGTTCTCTTTCCTTGTGTCCTGTGCTCTACACGTCGGCACTTGCTGTGCCTCAACTCCCTTCCCTTTAAGGCTAACCTCTGGAGCTCTCTTTTCCCTCCAACTTTTCCTGATATGACAATTACATATGATTTCTCCCGTGAGTCCCCATGGAATTGTGCATGTTTTTATTTGAAATTTATCTTCTGCTGCCCTTCTCCAGAGTTGTTTGGGGGCATTCAACATTTCCTCACCTCACAGAGAAAAGTCCAGTCCCTGCCTTCAGGGAGTTCACTTGTTCCAACTCCGTATTATACCATCGTCTCCATGAGAGCTGCCACCTGTTTTACTGGTCTTATTGCTCATGGTGTCTATTGCAGAAGCAGATGCCTCCAGTGTGCACCCTGGTTAATTTATGAAGGAATTTCCAAGTAATTATTAAGCTTCTCTTGTTAACTGAGCCAAGCATAGGGGGCAAGGAAATAAGGCACTTCTTCCTTCCTCCCTGACATGCTGATTGGGAAGCATGATCCTACTCTGCTCTCCAAAGAACAATAAAGTAAATCCATGGGAAAATAGGTCTCATATCAAAATAGCCCATATGAACCAAGGATGCTGTTGCTTTAGGGCCTGACGTTCCAGCTGTTCATGACTGTGAAGGGTGACAGCTTTCCTGGAACTGGGCAGGACAGGGGAGAGACAGAGCGCCGTGTCTCACTTAGAGTGAGTCTTTTCTGTGCTCTTGTCTTGTCCATCTGGTAGGATGAGTGTCCACAATGGGAATGGAGCATCTCTTGGGAATCTAGGGCAATTATGGGATCTAGAACAACCGGTAGAGCATTGGTGAGAAGTAGAAGTAAGAGAATGAATTATTCCTGTAAAGTGTGAGGGTTTTGCCAGTCAGTGGTTTTTGGGAAAAACCATGAAGGCCTGGGGTCAGTTATATCTGTAAGGATATGTCATTTTATTTTATTTTATTTTATTTTATTTTATTTTATTCCTAACAGGGCATTTTCCCTAAATCCTTTATCCACATCAAGGAAGTGACAGTGGAGAAAAGAAGGTATTTGTCATCCTTCACAGGCTTGACCCTCCCACGGCTCACAGATGTCTCTGTCCTTTCTGCCTTGAAAGTCTGAGTTGGCAGATGTGAATCAGCTGATCCCCTGCTCCCGTGCCCACATTTATTTGTGTGTCTCCTTTTCCTCATGCAATGGGAGATCTAATCCACATTGATTTCTGTTCAGATCTGATTCTGAGGGGGTATTAGGAAGTTTGGAGAATCAAACTTTTCACTGGCAGCTGCCTTTGAACTATATTAATGTCGATTAATCCTGAATAATGAGTTGAAGGGCCCACCCCAGTGAAGGAGAACGTTGAAAAGGAAGTTCCTTGCATTTGCATAATGTAATCGGTGTGGCTATTGGAGGCGGTTTAGTCTCCTGCCAGCAAGGCCCCTCTCAGCAGCTGCAGCTTAATGTAAATTTGCCAGCATTTTATCTTGTTAGCACCTGGGTGTCAATTTCACACAATTTTGTCTCCCACCTTAAATAGAAATATCGAGAACATCATTCCTGCAGAAATTCCTCTGGCACAAGAAGTGACAACGACACTTTGGGAATGGGGCAGCATCTGGAAACAGCTCTACGTGGTGAGACTCAGAACCCTGCTCCCTGGGATGGAAGCTTTCTTTGGTCTTTGCTTTGGTTCAGATTTGGAATTTGGCTGTGAGTAGGGCAGGCCAAGGTAGCCTCAGTGACATGGTAGAACAAATAGTATGAGTACATCGAGGTCCAGAGAGGTTAGGTAACTTTCTCAAAGCCACACAGTGAGCTTGCAACCCAGTCATAATAAATGGGGGTCTGATGTGATCCTTCGGTTTTAAAACTAATGCAAAAATTTTTGTTAAAAAATAAAGCTTCCTGTCATGGGACTCCACATTTTAATAAACCCTGGGGGTTTTGATTTGTCAGTCTGCTGACAATACCTTGAGAAATACTGTTCTCATATATTAATTAACTAATGGCTATTGTCCTTAGATCTATGAGGAAGCTTTGACCCTGGAAAAACAAAGGGCACATTTTGTATGTATTTTCCCTGTATTGAAGCGAATCTAATTTTAAATCCTCCTTTGATGCTTCTAAAGCTCCTAATGAAAGCATTTAGTTAAGAAAACCATTAAGTTTAGAGTGAAAATGTCAACCAAGGCTTACTGCATCTCTGTTACAGCACTGTGCACACCTGCTGGTGTACACACGCTATTTGTAGACTTAACTTTTATGGGCATAAATGTCGACTCCCATGCGAATACTTCATAATATATGGTAATTGGCACGTGCGATTCTATAAGTTTCCCAAAAGTTGTTAGGAAAGTTAAGGGGGAAAACAGTAACTTGAAGCTCAAGTGGTTTGATTATTCATCTCCACTACCTTTTTTTAAACATCGCATACAACTACACAGTGGGAGCTTGGTGTTTTCCCTTAAGAAATCTTTGAATATCAAATCCATTGTGCCCTTTACCCTAGTAAATACAAGAACCTTAAACCTCTGGTATTCCAATATCACCTTCATGATTCCTGCCGTGTCTGCATACCACCTGTATAATATTTACTTAATACCTAAATCGGCTCCCTTTTTAGTAAACTTAAATAATTTATGTAAGAAATTTTACAGCATGCCATGCCATTCCAACCACAATTTCCAATTCTCCAACACCAACCAGATGCCCCATAATTCAAATCAATTCTAACGCTGACTCCCCAGAGTCAGTTTCAGATTCCATAGGTTTAAGAACTCAAACTACAAGATTGCCCTCACTGCAGATGCCAGTTGCAAGGATCGGGTCCCCAGGCTACCCACACTTCTGTCCCAACTTAGTACAAACTCTGGGGTTCATCATTCCTCTCCACCTTCACCTCAGGTCTCCTAATTCCCTAGAACAACTCACAGAGCTCTGGAAAGAGCTATACTTATGAGTACTGTTTTACTATAAAGGCTACAATGCTGGGGCGCCTGAGTGGCTCAGTCGGTTAAGTGACTGCTTTCTGCTCAGGTCATGGTCTCAGGGTCCTGGGATAGAGCCCCATGTCAGTCTCTCTACTCAGTGGGGAGTCTGCTTCTCCCTCTCCCTCTGCTTCTCCCCCTGCTTATGCTCTCTCTCTCAAAAAAAAAAAAATCTTTAAAAAAAATGTTAAAAAAAAAAAAAAGAGGCTACAATGCAGGAACAGCCATATGGAAGAGATATACAGCTAAGGGAACTAGGGTCGGGGTGAGCACAGAGCTTCCATGCCTTCTCTTGGCATGCCACTTTCCCTGCATGTAGATACGTTCACCATCTGGGAAGCTCCTTGAATTTTGCTGATTGAGAGTTTTAATCAAAGTTTCATTACATAGGCATGATTGATGAAATCTTTGGACATTGGTGATTGAGTTCCATCCTCATCCTCTCTCTGCTCCTTGAAGGGGAAGGGTGAAGGAGTGGGGCTGAAAAGTTTTAACTCTCTAATCACATGGTGGGTTCCTCTGGCATCCAGCTCCCCATCCAGAAACTATGAACCCCCCCACCCCGCCCCTGGCCCCGCCAAAAGTCATGTCATTAGCATAAACAAAGGTATGGTCAAAAGGAGCTCATTATGAATAAGAAAAGAGGCTCTTATCACTCAGGAAATCAGGAAATTCCAAGGGCTTTAGGAGCTCTGTGCCAAGAACTGGAGACAAAGAACAAATACATACTTATATATATATTTTTTTCTTTTTTTTGTTATACCACACATACTTTCCCAAATGGAAAGCCAAAAGTGCTTGGCATGATTAGAGGAACATTATTCAAATAAATACAACGAAAACAAGGCGATGTTATTAAATGCTTGCTATAGTACCTGTCAAAAACTCTGAGCTCAAGACATCTTTCTCCTTATTAAAAAAAAGAATTGTCAAATTGAAGAGGGGTTAAAGACATATTACCATAAACTACACCTTTCTTCTTCCTTTCTACAGAAGGATGGAAGGACAATCACCATATGGGTCTGTGATTTAATGTTGGGTCTTTGTATCACCAAAAGCCATTGTGTCCCACAGGTTGTACATGTTACACTTGGAAGAATGTTGCCCTAGAAGTAGGCCTTTATCACCAGAAAAATGCTCCTGGTTCCCAGCCTTAAAGGGCCTGAGCTCTGGAACCTGTGTTGCAGCAGATATTCAAGGCATTTCTGCTCAACGAGTATCTTTTCTGATGGGAGTCAGAGATCACCCTTTCTTTAACCAAGAAGTGAATGGGATTATTACTTTCATTTCTGGAAGTCTCTGTGGCCCAGCGGGAGGTAAAATATGTGGATGACGGAGACTACCACCCAATCCCTTGGTAGCTGGGTAGGGGCCAGGAGAGATGCTCACGCCATGGCCCCTGAACATGCTTGACTGACTTTGGCACAGTTTGTCATATAGATGCCCACACACCCTTGGCCCAGGTGACTGTGTATTGTTTCCTGTCTCGTAGGCCAGCAAAAAGGAGCGGTTTATGCAGGTGCAGTCCATGATGTATGACCTGATGGAGTGGCGGTCCCAGCTCCTCTCAGGAACTCTGCCCAAAGACGAGCTGAAGGAACTGAAGCAGAAAGTCACGTCCAAAATTGACTATGGCAACAAGTAAGCCTCTCCTTCCTTGGAAAACATGCTCTCTTCTCCTAAATACTCCATTTTCCCTGTCTCCCTCCAGAGAAACTTGGTTTCATTTTTAGATGCATGTTTGCCACTTTCTATTTGGGAGAAGGCTGTTACCTACGCGGGGCTTGTGTGCCTTTCTCATCACCCCCGTGGGACCTAGGGACATGCAAGGGGAGGGAGGGCTTGCTTATGCAGTGGTTATTACCGGGCTGAGAGATTTAAGCCACTCATTTAACCTACTTCTGAGGGGCTGGGGAGCACAGTCATGCTGGTTCACTTTTGGCTTAGTTGTCATTTTATTCCTGCACTTACAAAACTCTCCCTTAAATCCCGGTGTGTGACTTAATGTCCCTTCCCCCATCCTAAATTATTCAAGCCACATGCTCTCAGCTAACTCATATGCATAGTAACAAAAGTGTTTCCTCCAAAGTGAAGAAGCAGAAAGTGGTTGGAGTTTGAATACTTTGAAGTTAAGGGGAACATGAGACAATTTTCTGAGGCAGGACAACCTACTGATAATAATGGTAGTAATAATAATATTACAAGTAACACTTAATCCGAGCTTATTATGTACCAGGCTTGATTGCATGTGATTTACATTCAGTGTCTCATTTAATTCTTGTAACAACTCTATGGGGCATGCAGTTTGATTGTCCGCATTTGTTTTCAGATGAAGAAACTGAGGCCCTTAAAGGAGTCAAGTAATTTGTCCAGAATCACATAGCTAGTAATGGCAGAACCAGAATTTAGACCAAAGCAATCTGGCTCCAGAGTCCATGGGCCTTGCTAATATGCTACCTGGATACATTTGAGAACTGTAAAGGCCTCCTCTCCCTCCTGGTTATTTGGATGCCCTCCAAATCCTACTCATTTGCTTATTCATCCCAATAACAAGCATGTATCGGACACCTATGATTGGTCAGATACCTTGCTAGCTATCGAGGCTGTGGAAATAAAAGTTCCTGTCTGCTAAGGAACCACAGTCTGGTTAGTAATGAGCTACAAACAAACTGTTGATATGTATTGTGATAAGTTTGATGGCTTGTGAGGCAAGTGTACTCTTAATTCAACTTGGAGAAGGAAGTTAAAGAAGGCATCCTGAAGGCGGTAACCCTGAGGGGAATTTGGAAAGATAAAGAAGTATTAAGTAGAGCCCCGCCCCCCCT
>NC_048220.1:89176629-89262110 GCF_002007445.2 Ailuropoda melanoleuca | reverse complement strand
CGGCAAAAAAAAGGAAGGTAGGAGTGCATGAGAGAGCATGGCAGGTGTAGAAGATTGTGAAATGGGTCAGAAGCCTGGGCCATGAGGCCTGAGGGGGAAGTAGAAAGAGCCCATTCAATGGGATATGAAGGAAATTTCCCAGCAGCCAGGATTTCTTGCTTTTGTCATATGCGCTAGGAAGAAGACCCATAGGCAATAGGAGAGTCAATGGGTTCAACTTACAGCTGCTTCCCATCCCAGGAGCACAGTCCCTCTGCTGGTTCCCCTGCTGGCAGCTGGAAAGCGCGTCCAAATCTGCTTATAATGCACATCATCCCAAAGTGACAGGCAGGGTTTGCCACACAGCTGCTGCCACCATCGGTGCAGTGATATCGTTAGTTGAGTACAGTCTCAGCTGGGAGTGTGAGTATTGAGAGAGTTTTGCTGCTTTGCAGTAATTGCATCTGTGACCTTCAGATGTTGTTTCTTCCTGGGGCTCCTAAGAAAAAAGGCCAAGGATGGAAGAAACGGTCACTGCTCATAGGAAGTCTTCTCTGATTTTCCCGCACCCACCCCTGGCTGGGTTAGGTGCTCTTGTAGGCCCTTACTTACCCTCCACAGTAATCATCTCCTTACTGGCCTTTCTCCCCTGCTGTGATGCGACCTCTGTAAGACAGTGGCCATCTAATTCATCTCTCTGTGTTCGGAACAGGGTCTGCACACGGGTGGTGCTCAGTGAATGATAGCTGAATGAATCCATTAATGGCAGTGATGGGAGAAGGAGGAGGAGGGGGTCCTCCCCAAGTCAACTGTGCCTCTGCAGCATTGTCTGGACTAGCCCTGTACTTTTAGTTTCAGTCACTTCCCTTCGGGGAAGTGAGAGGCATCTTTGGAAATGGAGGCCATGAGCTAGGGGGCCCTTTACTTCTTGCCTCCCTTCCCTGATGATGTAGCTGGAAGGGAAGGAGATTTGGACACTTTCAATTATCACTGGCCTGGTAGCTCAGAGCTCTGATATTTGGTGGGTGGCTTCCAGAAAGCCAGAAGGCCAGACCTCTGGGCAAAGCGTCAGGAGCTATGTGAGGTGCACTTCCTCACACTGTGAGAGTCAGGGAAGCGTGATGGGAATTTAGTGCTGGGGGACTGACCACAATCAGCCTATTTCTCCCATGATTCACTTTGTTCCTTCATTCAGACATCAAACTTTTTTTTTTATTATAATAATATTTTTTTATTATGTTAGTCACCATACAGTACATCCCNACAGTACATCCCCAGATTCCGATGTAAAGTTTGATGCTTCATTAGTTGCGTATAACACCCAGTGCACCATGCAATACGTGCCCTCCTTACTACCCATCACCAACCTATCCCATTCCCCCACCCCCCTCCCCTCTGAAACCCTCAGTTTGTTTCTCAGAGTCCATAGTCTTTCATGGTTCATTCCCCCTTCTGATTACCACCCTTCCTTTATCCCTTTCTTCTCCTACCGATCTTCNTCCTAGTTCTTATGTTCCATAGATGAGAGAAATCATATGATAATTGTCTTTCTCTGCTTGACTTATTTCACTTAGCATTATCTCCTCCAGTGCCGTCCATGTTGCAGCAAATGTTGAGAATTTTTTTTTTTTGATAGCTGAGTAATATTCCATTGTATATATGGACCACATCTTCTTACTCCAGTCATCTGTTGAAGGGCATCTCTGCTCCTTCCATGATTTAGCTATTGTGGACAATGCAGCTATGAACATTGGGGTGCATATGGCCCTTCTCTTTACTACGTCTGTATCTTTGGGGTAAACACCCAGTAGTGCAATGGCTGGGTCATAGGGTAGTTCAATTTTTAACTTTTTAAGGGACCTCCACACTGTTTTCCAGAGTGGCTGTACCAACTTGCATTCCCACCAACAATGTAGGAGGGATCCCCTTTCTCCACATCCTCTCCAACAATTGTTGTTTCTTGCCTTGTCTATCTTTGCCATTCTAACTGGCGTAAGGTGGTATCTCAGTGTGGTTTTGATTTGAATTTCCCTGATGGCTAATGATTTTGAACATTTTTTCATGTGTCTGTTAGCCATTTGTACAGACATCAAACTTTTGTTGAGCACCTGCTAGGCCTCGGGGACACAGATATTTACAAAATACAGCTGCTATATCAACAACAAAAAGCAAGCAATGATAATTAATAATAGCTTACTGAGTGGTGACTCTCTGCCAGGGGATGTTTTAAGCACTTTCCATGCATTAACTCAGTTAAATCTCATGACAACTCTATGAGGTAGGTAGGTAGTATTATCATCTCTATTTCTCAGATGAGGGAACTGAAGCTCACAGAGTGATTAGGTCGTTTTGCCCCCGATGACTGAAATTTGAACCCAGTAGCTTGGCTCCAGAGTTCAAATGCTTAACTATTACTGCATCCTATTGCCTCCAAGGATGATGTAGATTAATATGGGAGAGAGAGAAGTGAACAGACAGTTGAGTAGGAAGTCATGCCTTTCCCAAGAGCAGAAAACACAGACAAGAGGGGGAGGGGAGGCAGGAGGTGGCTGCCACCTGTCCAGAATCTAACAGCACTAGGGGGAATTATTAGGTAAAGAAATGGAGGGTGGAGCGTGGGGTGGAGATGGGACCGGGGAGAGAATGTGGGAGGAGCGAGATTAATATGAACATGGAGAGGAAGGCAGACAACTGCTGGAGCCTTGAGGGCCTAAGCGCCAAATCAAGGAGTTCGGATTTGTCCGGAGGATGGTCAGGAGCCACAGAAGGAGCCATTTCTGTTTTCATTACCATTGAAATTTTTTTTGGTTTTGAAAATTGCATACGGTGGAGGCTTCTTCCCCTACCCTTGTTTCGGGTTCATCTTATTGCTTTCTCGAACAGAAGAGAGCAGTGTGGGGCTACTTCTGAGGAGAAAATGTCAAAATGCTCATTTCTCCAAAGTAAATGGTCTGCTGTTCAATTGGGAGACAGCCTCTCCTGACCCTGGATTATGGGAATCCTGACAGTCCTGGCCTGTGACTACTAAAGGTTCTGAAATTCCACATGAGACCGGTAATGGGCAAGCTCCTTGGTCTCCAAAGGGTGAGGAATCCTCAAATGACTCCTCCAAGTCCCAATATAGTTGGACCCTAGAAAATGTTTTATTCATTCATTTTAGAACTGAATCCACTTTGATAAATTCTGAAGAGAAAGAGCTAGAGAGATGTTGGCATTAAATTATGTATTGGCTATGCTCCATCTTTTCTGAGGTCACGCGAGTCTCTGCTCAGCATTAGTTGAAAGCATTTATTCCCCCTTAGCATCGTCTGTCCGGCAGCATGGCTGGGCAACATTATGAATCATATCTACTTGGAAGTTAATTTTCTAATGAATGTGGACAAACGGGTGAACCTTGGCTCCCTTCTGTTTGCATTTGGATGAGATGAAAGGTGTGCTTCTCAATCTGGTTCTCAAATAAGAGATGGAAATTTAGTCTCCTTCATTTGTCCTTGCTGCCCTTTCAGATTCTGGTACTCAGTAAGGGTGCCTAAGTAGGACCACTGTTGGACTTCTCAGAGTCTTCATCAGCCCACTTCCCCTACCTTCTTTGTATGGATAGCTGAGGTCCTCCGTCTCAACATCAAGTGAGAAAGCAGCTTCAAGTCCAGGCCTCTGCACACCTACGCCTGGTTCCTTAATCTAGTACTGCCCTTAAGTACCTCCCATCTAGAAAGTATACCATAGAGGTTAAGAGTGCAGACAGGATGCCATATTACTTTTTAACTAGCTATGTGACCTTCAGCAAATTAATTAACCCCCCCCATATCTTTGGTCTTTTTTTCATTTGTAAAATGGGAGTATTAATAGTACATAAAATGCATTAATATACATAAAACATTTAATGTATGTGAGCTTACCGCAAGTGCTATGCATTTGCTGTTATTAGGTATCATTGATACCAATCAGAATGGCAGATGCAGTTGAAATAAATCAATACCAAGTAGGGAACGCTTGTGGCCTGGAAGTCAAAGAGCTAAAGAGCAGGCTTATATAATAACAAGCAATATATCTGAGATTTTTCCCCAGCAACTATGTTCAAAATGTTTTATAGATAACATATGAATACCTTCTCTGTTATATATCAGATCATATCATATTGTATTATATTGTAAAACAGCTTAAGATAAGGCACATGGCTCCTTTGACCCCTCCAACCCCTCTTGGTCCCAGGGTCCTACCCCACCTCACAGGTACCCCTGTTCGTAGTATTGGTGGTTTGGTACTTTTTGTCCAGACCCTTCTCTTTTTTCTTGTCATTCATGTACATGCACCCTGGTAATATATCTGGCTCATTTTATTTGTTTATATAAACCTAGTGTATGCATTTTTTCATATTTTAATTTTTCACTGAGATATATCATTAGACATATTAAAGCTATATTATATTTATTAAGCACTGCTGCATGGAATTCCATTACAGGTCACAGTTTATTTAGCTATTCTCCCTTTGACAGACATTGTGGTTTTGTTCAACACTTTGCTGACGCAAGTAATGCTGTAACATGCATCCTCATTCAAATGTGGCTGCTTCTCTAGATCCACTATTGCAGGAAATATACATTTTAACAAAATTTAATATACACTGCCATAGTACCACCCAAAGAGGCTGAACTATACCAGTATGCCCCATGGTTGTGTGCAAGGCTGTTGGTGTAGAGCTGTTCCATAGAAGTCTGCAATTCTCAGAGACCAGGTGAACTTTCTGGTATAAACTTCTCACCAACATCTTAAAGCCTTAAGCCTCCCCCGATTTATGCTCACCCTCTGTTTTTGCTTTTCAGAATACTTGAGCTTGATCTGATTGTCAGAGATGATGATGGAAATATCTTGGACCCTGATAATACCAGCGTCATCAGCTTGTTCCATGCACACGAGGAAGCGACTGATAAAATCACAGAGCGCATCAAGGAAGAAATGGTGAGCTTTGTAAAATAGACTTTGGCCAAGCAAGACAGTCATATAGCACATCATAAACTTCAAATAATAGGCTAATTAGCCAGAGTCTATACTGTGCAAGGAGACATCTGTTCTATGACCTGAGATTATCAGTAACCACATGCATTATATTGTGTTTTTGTACTTGGGTCTGTAATTCGCTCTGCATCCATCCCACAGGTAATTTAACGCAAGGCAAGTTTCCTGTTCTCATGGAGATTTTATATTCTGAGAGGGGGAAAGAAGAAAGGCAATAAGAAGTAAATAAATAAATGGACGAATTAATTCCAGATGGTGATAAGTCTCTAAAAGGCAATAAGCTAGGGTTATGTGAATCAGAGTGAATCAGGAGCTATTTTAAAAGGTACCATCAGGAAAGGCATCTCTCAGAAGAGACATCTGAGTTGACACTTGAATAATATGAAGTCACCAAGCCTGGGAAGATCTAGGGACAAAGTGTTGTAGGCAGAGGGAACAGTACGTGAAAAGGCCCTGAGGTAGGACTGTGTTCTGAATGTTCAAGGAGTAGAAAGCCCAGCATGGATAGGGCATGATGAGCAGTGGGAAAGTGTAGGCAATGATTTGGAGAGATAGGGAGCAGGAGCTGGCTCTCACAGGGCCTGAGGGGTCACAGAAAACAGTTAAGATGTAATCCCAAGTGTGGTGGAAAGCCAATGAAAGACTTCAAGCAAACATAATTTTTTTTCAAGGTTAACATAATCTTACTTATGATTAAAAAAATCATTTTAGCCACTGTGTATTACTTGAAAATTTATTTTTAGTTTTGTTAAGATAATTTTCACATGGAATTAATTCATCATGAGCTACAGTCTACTGAATCTTACTAAAATATAGTGTTGAGTGAGCTCCACCATAATCACGATATCAACAGTTGTGTCACCCTGAAAGTTTCTTTGAGTCCCCTTGGAGTTGATCCCCTTTCCCAGTGTCTAGGCCCAGGCAATCCCTAATTTGTTTTCTGTGATTACACGTTGCCTTTTCTGGAGTTTCATATAAATGAAAGCATATGGTTTTGGTGTTTGCCTTATTTTACTCAGCGTGATGTTTTTGAGGTTCATGTTGTAAATATTATTCTTTTCCTTTTTATTGCTGAGTTGCTATACCATCAAATAGTTGTCCATTGTTGGACACGTGGGTTGTTTCCACCTGGGGGCTACATAACTAATACTGACAGGAATATTTGCAAACATATGCGTGGACATATATTTTCATTCTTTTCGAGTGATACCTGACAATAGGATTGCTGGATCCTATGATTTGTGTATGTTCAACATTTTAAGATACTGCCACACTATTTCCCAAAAAGGTTGTACAATTTCACATTCACATCAGCAGTATATGAGAGTTCCAGTAGCTCTGCATTCGTTCAACACTCGGTCTTGCCAGTCTCTCAACTTCAGCCTTTCTAGTGGTTTTGTGGTGCTTTCTTATTGTGGTTTTAATTTGAATTTCCCTGAATGACTAGTGATGTTGAGCATATCTTCATGTGCTTACTGGCCATAGCCATTTGTATCTTTTTTTGTGTGAAGTATCCGTACAAAAATTTTGCCCATTTTAATTGGGTTGATTTTTTTTTATCATTGAGTTGTAGGAACTCTTTGTATGTTCTAAATACAATTGTATAGTTGAATATTCTAAATACAGATTCCTTATCAGATATGTGCTTTGTGAATATATTTTCCCAATCTGTGCCTAGCCTTCTCATTTTCTTAAATGCATTAAAAAAAAAAAAACAGAAGTTTTTAGTTTGGATGAAGTCCATTTAAGCATTTTTTTTCTTTTTATGGTTTGTGCTTTTTATGACACTAACTTTATGAGGAAGCCTGGACCAAACAGTGGTATTTCCCAAAATGAGAAAATCAAGGCCAAGAGAGTCAAAGTGACTTGGCTCAGCTCACAGAAACTTTTGCTGGTAGACCTGGATATAATGCAGAAATCTTCAGGCTTGAATCCTCAGTAGTTCTGGCCTGATTTTCTCCACCTCTCTCCTTTCTTTCCTCCAAATCTTAGTCAAAAGACCAGCCAGATTATGGAATGTATTCCCGGATCTCCTCATCCCCCACTCACAGCCTCTATGTCTTTGTGAGGAACTTTGTGTGCCGAATTGGGGAAGATGCTGAACTCTTCATGTCTCTCTATGACCCCAACAAGCAAACGGTCATAAGGTAGGTGTGTTCAATATTGCCTGACTTCTCTGTACATGGGAGGTTGGAATTAGCTGAGCACAGAGCATCCTTTTTATTCCCACCATCATTTGTGGAGAAAGTCCCACCTGGAAGAGAAACTGAGCCTGAAAATGTGGAAGCAACTTCTTGTAGGATATGTGAGTCAGGTGGAAATATTGTTTATTACCAAATTTTTCCCCTAGTGTGGTTATGGTTACACAGTAAGGTTTTGTAAATAGGTTTTTGATAATGGAAAACAACCAGAAAAAATGAGATTCATATAGGTGGTGTTGGATAGAATAAAAATACCTACTTTAAAAATAGGAGATGGGTAGGGGGGGATGGGTGAAATAGGCAATGGAGATGAAGGAGTGCACTTGTCATGGTGAGCACGGGGTGATGTGTGGAAGTGCTGAATCACTATAATGCACACTCGAAACTATTATAACACTGTATGTTAACTAACTGAAATTAAAACAAAAACTTAAGTAAGAAATAAAAGTAAAACAAAAACAAAGCTAAACAAATGAAATAAAATGGGAGTAAAGAAGTAAATGGTGGGAGCTCCTGGGAGGCTCAGTCGGTTAAGCGTCTGCCTTCGGCTCAGGGATTGATCCCTATATCAGACTCCCTGCTCAGTGGGGAGCCCGCTTCTCCCTCTGCCTGACACTCCCCCTGCTTATGTTCTCTCTCTCTCTGTCAATCAAATAAATAAATAAAATCTTAAAGAAGAAGAAGAAGAAGTCAATGCTGAGAACTTCGTTTCCTCCAGGGCGATATCAGGCTGAGAATGTGGGCTCTGAAATCTGCCTGAGTTCATAACCTGGCTGCACCATTTACTCTTTCTTAACCTCAGGCAAGTTGCTCATCCTTCTAAGCCTGAGTTGCCCATTTGCAAAATGTTAGCACAATCCTCATGGGGTCATTTCTTTCAGATTTTAACGAGAAAAAGCACATGAAGCACAGAGCTTGACACAGTTCTCCAAGTGGTAGTGGCTGTTATTATTATTACTTTAACTGATTGCTCTTGAGAATGTAGAAAGTAAGGGAACTTCTGGGTGCCTCAGCTTGAGTAAGCAAGAATACCTTTTGAGAATCTCCAGGGAAAAGACTTTGGTGCACCTCCAGCCCCAACTACTGGGCCTCTGGCCTCTGCCTGTGGCTCAGACCATCGTTCCATGTGGTGACCCTGCCGGTCTTCTCCAGTGGGGTTTTGGGCCAACACATGGTTGCATATTTGAGGTCCCATATTTGAAGTCCCAGCTGATATATTAGAATGCAGCTGGAACATAAACCCTCTGCCTTTATGGAGAAAGTGTTGTTTCCCTAGCTTGGTTGTTATGATGGTTAAATGAGATCACGTACAGTGCCTGGTGCACAGTAGTACTTTGGAAAGTAATGGCTTTCCTGGAGACGTTTGTAAAACATGGAGGGGCTGTCCATCTAAGAAGACTGAACTGAGGTCTGTGTATGATCTCATTTAATTCTCATTAGTCTATGTCATTAGGTGGGAAAATGAGGCCCAGGAAGGTCAAATGACTGGTTCAAAGTCATATATATTTATTAATGGCAGAGCTAAGATTTCTACTCAGGTATACCTATCTGATTCCAAAGACAAGCTAATTCCCACTTTATTTTTTTTTTAAGATTTATTTATTTTAGAGAGAGAGAGAGCACGAGTGGGAGGGGTGGAGGAAGAAGGAGAGAGAATCTCAAGCAAACTCTGTGCTGACCGTGGAGCTTGATGCAGGGCTCAATCTCACGACCCTGAGATCACGACCTGAGCTGAAACCAAGAATTGGATGCTTAACCAACTGTGCTACCCAGGTGCCCCTAGCTCCCACTCTAGTATGTCACCAAGGAAAGAGTTGTATCGAATATCCTGAATGGGTCTTATCAGGGTTTCAGAACTGTCATGGTGGACAGCTATTCTTTATACTGAACCTAAATCCCTAATATTAAAAGTCAGTCCAATTCACCTGGCTAGGCCTCAGTGAACACTGCAGGTGATTGTTCCTGCTACCTTAGAACACACTTGAAATGGTCTGTGAGCCATAGGCCCCTTGCCATTCCCTGCCAGCTATTCACAAGGTACCTGTGACAAGGACCCTGAAAGCACTCATAGGACCCTTTCTGCCTCTCAGAAAACATGATTCTTCATGATTGAATTGACAGGGGTGCCTGGCCTACTAGCCCATCTAAGTGATGGATGACCTGAACCAGCTCTGTGGAAAGAGGCAATGGATCAGTGACATGGCAGCTCTGTTCCCTGATGTGCCACACCAGACGATAGGCTCAATGGGGCATGCCTGAGTGATGCCTCTGAGATGGCCAGAAATACAGGGAAGCCCTCAGGAAACTGAGAGATGAGGAAGAAGGGGAATAAAAGGGGCAAAAACCAAAAAAAAAGGAGGGCAGGAGAAGTAGAATACAAAGAAAGATGAGAAGACGCATGATACAAGAAAGGGGAGGGGGATCGTGGAAGCACTCCCTATGTCATTCTGACTCTAGACAGTGGTTCTTCCCCTAAGAAATCAGTCTTGTCCACTCCTGCCTAGCCAGGGTTGACATACAATGGCAAGACAAGGCATTCCTTGCCAAAGACAAGTTAGGGCATTCTCAATGTGTCCCAAATGTGGACTGGGGACCATTTGGCTGAGACTGAACTTTCAATGTTGGGATGAATCATGGTCTGATTCCAGTGGATGCCTGAAGAGATCTGGCTTGGGAAATATAAGGCAAACTTTTGTAGGACCAAGAAGAAGCAGCTTAGACATCAGGCCAGTGGCAAGGCTAATTTCCAAAAAAAAGGCTTGAGGAGGAGTTGAGATGGTCCTCCCCTTCCTTGGAGGAGAGTGTCATGTGCAGTAGGTATCACCTGTCTTCGTGCCAGGTGGGCCTTTAGAATTACCACCCAGGTCTTCCTGGTTAGGGATGGATAGAGCCAGCTCAGCCCTCTAAGTTGCTTTTCTTTTTATGATTGCATTTCTGCTAGGAGAAAATTTCTGGTGCCTAATGTTTAGACCTAACAGGCTGGTTCTCTACTGGGTATGCTACATGTGTTCAAAGGTCCTGGGAAAGACCCAGATATTTCACTATGACATTCTGGAAATAACCAATGGGAAATAACTTTAAAACAATTTTTTATGGAGCTTTGGAGGTTTCTTGGTTAGTTTGCTGAAAATTCCACTAAAATTTTAAGAACTTATTAAAAAAAAAGAAGAGGGGCACCTGGGTGTGTCTCAGTCAGCTAAGTGTCCAACTCATGGTTTCAGCTCAGGTCATGATCTCAGGGTTGTGAGGATCAAGTCCCAGGTTGGGTTTTGTACTCAGCATGGAGTCTGCTTGTCCCTCTCCCTCCCCCTTCACCCCTTCTCCAGCATCCATGTGCTCTCTTTCTCTCTCTCTCTCAAGTGAATAAATAAAATCTTTTTAAAAATTAAAAATTAAAATTAAAAAGAAGGAAGAAAAGCTGCATTTAACTTTTTTAAAAAAGATTTATTTCTTTTATTTTAGAGAGAGAGAGATTGTGTGTGTGCATGCAAGCTAGGGGAGGAGCAGAGGGAGACAGAGAGAATTTTCAAGCAGACTCCCTGTTAAGCACAGAGCCGCATGCAGGGCTCAATCCCAGGACCCCGAGATCATGACCTGAGCTCAAATCAAGAGTTGGTTGATTAACCAACTGAGCCCCCCAGGCACCCCAGAAAAGCTACATTTAACTCGATTGAATTTTAACCAGTGGTTAATCCAGAGCTGTGTTCATTTTGTTATCAGTTCCATTTCCCCCTTGAACTTGCTCAGACTACTCTCATTAGTCTTCTAGGAGTGAGTAGAGAGAGTAACAAGACGTTGGAGAGAACAAATCTCTAAATACAAGGCAATCCCCCCTAACTTTGATAAATTCTTGTTATGCTTTTTTTGAGAGGATTTGGGTTTTGAGCTTATTTTGTTTTTATCCTAATTCAAGACTGACTAGTATGAACTGCACAAGATGATGTATGGTTGCTAGAAGATGCGAGATGGTAAATGATCATATGTCAGAACTGTGTGACTGCCCCTTATAAAATGCTTCAGCGGATATCCGTTATTTTAGGATCAAGTCAAAATCTTTGAATGGCCTATAAGGCCTACATAGTTTGGCCTCTCTAAGTTTTCTCTTATCACTTTCCCCTTGAATCTGTTTTTTAGATGCATCAAGCTCCAGCCTGCCTCAGGGCCTTTGAATATATGTTTGGTTTTCCTGAAACATTTCCCTTTCTCACTCTCTTTTCCTGACTAACTTTATTTACATGTCATATCCCTAGCAAGGAATTTCCTGACCACCCAGACTAGGCCAGACTTTCCTGATATACATTCTTGCAACACCCTGAACTTTGTCTTTATAGCACAATTGAATATGAATAGTTGTCACAACTGCATTTAGATAGTTATTTAAGTGTATCTCAGATAATGGCTAAGGCTATCTATGGCCCCCCATCACAGTGTGATATTCCATTCAAAGAAATAATCCCATGTCCAATGGATAATTTTTAAAAAATTTTAATCTTTAATTAGTCTTGAAAGGGAATGAGTTGAGAAAGGCAAATGCATTCTTAACATCCAGCAAAAAATGCCAAAATCCTTTCCCAATCTCTCCCACTCTTAATTCTACAGAGAATGCTGCTACTCTTCAGCAATATTAGGTAGCTGGGCCAGAATTTGCTCAGCAGATGGGGGGAGAAAGAGAATGTGAATGCACATGTTAGTGATTCTTTGCCCCCTGGTCTCTGTTAGAGGGAACTGTAATCTCTTAGAAGGAGGGACCACGTCTGTCTCAAACACTACTGTGTCCCCAGCAGCCAGTACTGGTTGAGCACACAGTAGAAGCTCAGTGAATATTTTTACCGAAGCATTGTTGAGCTCCAGGCAGTAACAGGTTGCCACTCCTCTTCCCACAGTGAGAACTACTTGGTGCGATGGGGCAGCAAGGGCTTCCCGAAGGAGATCGAGATGCTCAACAACCTGAAAGTGGTCTTCACGGTGGGTGTTCACTGTCTTGTTGCCCCTGTCTTCCATACTCACAAGGGTATGATCTCGGAAACTATGCCACTCACTTGGTCAGGAGGGAGCATGGCCTGGGTGCAGATCTGTGTTCTGGGCTTTCTGGAGAGATTCAGAGCAGATGGGATGGGGGAGTGTTGTGTGTCCTATGGAAGCTGTTAGGAAGATGGATCTTCCCCTCTCTCTATCTCCTTCCCTCTTTCTTTTTCACTCACGTGCACACCAAGAACACATGCCAAGTGCTGTGTAAACAAGCACAGACCCCTTCCAGCAATAATGTCTACATGAACTGGGTACAGCAGCTGTTCTGATTTATCAGTTAATTCATGGCTAACCTGAGTTCCTTTCTTTGGCTCAGACTTTCTAAAAACCTCTCTAAAATGTATCAGAAAAAAAGAAAAGACCTTCTAAGAACATTGACTGCGTTGGTAAATTGGATATTCTGAACATAATCAAATCACAGATGAATAAAGATCCTAACAGATCCCTGAGATCATTCTTCTATATACCAGTATTCGCTGGGCGAGACGTATGTAGAAATGTTGAAATCAGGGGTGCCTGGGTGGCTCAGTCGTTAAGCATCTGCCTTTGGCTACGGGCGTGATCCTGGCGTTCTGGGATTGAGCCCCACGTCGGGCTCCTCCACTGGGAACCTGCTTCTTCCTCTCCCGTTCCCCCTGCTTGTGTTCCCTCTCTCGCTGGCTGTCTCTCTCTCTGTTGAATGAATAAATAAAATCTTAAAAAAAAAAAAAGAAATGTTGAAATCAGTTGTTAGTTGGATGATTTATTTCCGAAAGTGAGCCTGGCTTTTTAGTTCTGGAAAAGACAAACAGTAGAAAGAAAAAGATAAGTGTTATTATTTTCAGCAAAGACCTTTCTCTTGTCCTATTTCCATGAGAGTGTGTTAAGAGTGTGATTTTAAGATACCTAAAGATATTGGCATTCTCTGCAAGCTCCTTTGGGGAAAAAGAGTGTTTATGAGATTTTTCACTCTGTTGCCTATGTTAGCAAGAGAAATTACAGAGGAGGAGCCAGGGAGGGATTTGGGCATTGGCCAAACCTATGAGTTTGATCCAGGAGTGACCGACATGCTAAATTAATCGACGTTGCTCTACGATAATTTTCCAGTTACAGCCCATTCAGTGCAAGGTCTTATGTTATGTCACAATTAGATTGGAGTGCAGCTGATTTATTTTGTTTGTTATTTCCTGAAAAATGGGCCAGAGGCATGGAATAAGATCATAGTTCTAATTGCTTAGACAAAGTTTTCCTGGCATATATAAATGTGTCTCAGTCCTGTTTATCTATTATTAGTTAGAAGGAGGAGCCTATTTATTTTCTTGATAAATAGGAAAGTCCCATGGGGCTTCCTGATTAAACCAAGAGACAGATGTTTCATGAGAGGGACAGGGACAGGGAATCAATCAACGGTTGATTTTGCAGAGAGCCAATTCATGATGTAAACATGCAGAAAAGGGCATCAGTAAATTTGTGTCTCTCAATATCATTGAGGATGTGACTCTGCCTGCATGGAATTCCGCCTGTGCCACCACCTCTTCTTCCCACAGCAAATGAACTTGGGAACTTTGGTTGACTAACTCAACAGGCTGATACTTCTCCATCTTGAAATGATGGGAGTCTTCATTTTGGGACAAGGAAGGTCATGGTGCTCTAACTTCTTTTATTGATTCAAGAGCTATCCAGTGAATACCTACTATGGGTATAATCTGTGCTAGGTATTGGGGATACAGCATTGAATAAGCCGATAGACCCTTTTCAAGATGTGATGTGGGGAATTCAGAAAACAAGTAAATGAATAAATAAACAAGAAAATGTCAAAAGGCAATCCATGCAATGCAGATAATTAAGACAGGGTGATGTGATGGCGTTTGACTGAGCTTTACTTTCAACTGGGCATTGAGGTGATGTTTAAGTTAGAGAAAGATAAGACTTGGCAGGCATGTGCCTTTCTGGCCTTATTTCACTTGTCTCTGGATTTTAGCTCTTTCTGGGCAAGCCCTGGGACCTGGCACATGGGTTGGCCGGTGGTGAACTTCCCCTGTCTCCTTTATAAGCATTCACTCTCCCTGGCTCTGTAAGAGGAAAACAGAGTATACCACCAGTTTCCCTAAGAATTTTCCCAGTTTGGGGGTTATTGCTAACACACAGGAAACAAGACCGAACAGTAAAAAGAGTGCTAATGAATTACTAAATCAGGTGACATGTGTTTTAAGTTTTGTTGCTCTGTCTCAACTTCCCTAATATGTCTGAATTTTATAAGGCCAAAGCAAAAATGATTGAGAAACACCACAGGTTGGAACACAGTTCTGAGGGAGGATTGCTCATTTATACACTCTCCAGAGATTAACTTGTGCTCGAGTATTTTGTAAGATGCTAAGATTCTTTAGTGCCAAGAGTCTCTGATGAGGCAGCTCTTAAAGGTCTGGTGTCTTCCTTTGATCAAATGAAATCTTTTCAGAAAAAAGGGGTGGAAGAGGGTCTTAATTAAGAACCTTGTAGGGGCGCCTGGGTAGCGCAGTCGTTAAGCGTCTGCCTTCGGCTCAGGGCGTGATCCTGGTGTTCCGGGATCGAGCCCCACATCGGGCTCCTCCGCTGGGAGCCTGCTTCTTCCTCTCCCACTCCCCTGCTGTGTTCCCTCTCTCGCTGGCTGTCTCTGTCACATAAATAAAAATAAAAAAATCTTAAAAAAAAAAAAAAAAAAGAACCTTGTAGGCTTACCTAGTATGTTAGTTGCCAGAGCTGCCATTACAAAGTGCCACAGTCTGGGTAACTTAAGGAACAGAAATTTATTTTCTCACAGTTCTGGAGGCTGGAAGTCCAAGATTAAGGTGTTCGCAGGGTTGGTTTCTTGTGAGGCCTCTCTCCTTGGCTTGCAGATGGCGACTTCTCCCTGTGTCCTCACGTGGTCTTTTCTCTGTGTGTGTCTGTGTCCTAATCTCCTTGCTTATAAGGACACCAGTCATTGCATAACCTCATTTTAGCTTAATCATTTCTTGAAAGTCCTTATATCCAAATATATTCTGAAGTGCTGGGGGTTAGGACTTCTACATATGAATTCTGACGGGATGTAATTTAGCCCATAACATCTAAGAAGGATCTTTTCAGGTGTCAGGGCCTTTGTGGTTCTAGAATGCCTCTGAAAGATACCAAACTAGATATTTCAAAAATATGAAAATTCCTAATGAGACAAGAGAAGTAATAAAGGACAGAGGTCATCATAAAGGAAGCAAGACGAGCTCTTAAGGATGCAAAGGGTTTGGATATATAGAGGAATAAAAGGCAAGCATCTGAGGCAGAGGTGTGGACAGGGTGCTTAGGAAGGAAGAGTGAGTTGAAAGTGAGCATTGTGTGTTTGTGGAGCAATAAAGAAATCTTTGTGACAAAAATAGAGTACTTACATGCAGAGAATAGTGGGGAATTGGTTGGCTAGGACAGCTGGAAATATATTCTCTCTGGGACCTTTCACGTCAGCTGGGGAAGATTAGCACTAATAGGGTAGAAAATAAGGAGCTAGTAACGTCATTGTAGGAAGAGAAATGAAATAATGAACATGGCTTCAAAGGTAAGTTTGTAGGGGATTTCAGGGCGGGTGGGAGGAAGGAGTGAGGCAGGCCAGAGAAAAGGCTGTCCAACCATCTGCATGTGAGATAATTGGGTTCTCAAATTCAGATGCCTACAGGGCAGGGCAAGGAATACAAATGAGTGGCCAAGCTTCCTTAGTCAGGAAGCCCCCTTCTCCCCTGCCTTCCCTTTCTCCCTGCCTAACAGGGAGATTTTGGAGAGTAGGGAAGCAGATGTCCATTTCCCCCACTGGTAGAAGGACAGCCCTTGTATTAGTCAGTCGTTCTCCAGAGAACCTGAACCAATAGGATATATAGATAGATTTATTCTAAGGATCTGGCTCCCATGATTGTGGAGGCTGTCAAATTTGAAATCTGTATGGCTGGCCAGCAGGCCTGAAACTCAGGCAGGGTTTCTATACTGCTGTCCCGAGGCAGAATTCCTCCTTCACTGGGAAACCTCAGGTTTCAGTGCCTGAGGTACAACACTGAATAAGGCCTCAAGTCCTTCAACTGGTTGGATGAGGCATGTCTACATTATGGAAGGTAATCTCCTTGACTTAAAGTCAACTGATTATAGATGTTAATCTGAGCTATGAAATACCTCCTTAGCAACATCTAGACTAGTGTGTGGCCAAACAATTAAGCACTATAACGTCGCCAAGTTGATGCATAAAATTTAACCATCACAGGTCCCAAGCAGAAAGGTGTGGACCACATTGGGGCCATGTTTTGTTTCCAGAAACTCTGCATGCCTCTGCACTCTTCTTTCCACACCAGCCACAATGAGGTGGCTGCTTTGCCTGGGCCCTGGCTCTTATGTGAGCTGACAGGCTATTCCCAGTGCATATGCCTATAGGAGGATTAATTTGGAGGAAAAGCAACTATTCCTGAGTGAGGCCAGGCCCAGGATTCTCTACTCTGATGCCAACAACATGCTTTGATGTTCTTTCTTAACCCAGCTGGAAGGCGGTCCCAAGAACATTGAAGCTTTTAGCTTTGAGCAGGACAGTTAGATGCTGAGGTGGTCCAGGTGGCTTTCCCTCCTCTGTATTCTTCTAATGGTGAGAGAGATGTGTTGTGGTGGTTAGGTTTATAGACTTCGGTCTTAGAATGACTGGACAGTGTCTCCAAGGGCTAAGGTCATGATCCCAGGGAAGTCCCTTGTCTTCTTTGTGTCTCAGTGTTCCCATCTGTAAAATGGGGGTGCAATATAGTATCTACTTCAGAAAGTTGTTAAGGATCAAACAAGACAATGGCTTATGAGAAACTTAGCACAGTGCAGGGCACATTAGTGTAGTTCCCCATGTCAGTGTTCTTCTTCAAGGCACACACTAGAGTGCACTCTGCTGTCCCCCTTAAAGTTAGCTGCGGCCACCTGCCTTGTTTTGGTCATTGAAATACAAGCCAAAGTAATGTCTATTCTGGGTGGAAACTTTAAGGACCAGTAAGTGATTTGCCACATTCCCTTCTCCTGCTGTGGGGACAGTGGAAGCACCTGTTGTGATGAGAGGGATCATCTGTCAGCTAGGAGCCAGGGCAGGTAGGTAAGCGGGTCCCCCAGCCATTGGCATTGGGCAGGTAGCCTGAGCTAGAAGTAAGGCTCTGAGATGCTGGAATTGTTTGGTGCCGCAACAACCCATTCCTGAGTGATAAACATACACCAGGTGCTCAGTAAATGGTTAACTGTTGGGGTTGTACTCTCCCTTTTGCTTTCTCCTTCAGTGGTGCTGAGCAGTGATGAGATGGATGAAGTCATCTGTGGCAAATGCTGTTTTGGATCCATCAGCTGGCATATAGGAAATGCTGCCTGTATAACTGATACTGTACTTCTATCCTTCTCTCGCTATTAGTTTAAAATTGAAGAATTGGGATTGAACACCAGAGACCTGCCACTCTGTTTCCTTTCTAAAACTCACCTTTCTTATCTATGAAATGGGTATGATTGTCCTGTTTTCTACCTTTCCCAGGACTAATTGTATGATTGGTCCGTGTACACTAAGTGTTAAGTACATCCCCCCACAATTTACTATTAGTGAGCTTCCTTTTCTACTTCTTTAGACACATGGTGTATAACTATTCATTTCCTGCCCTACAGGATCTCGGAAACAAAGACCTCAACAGGGATAAAATTTACTTGATTTGTCAAATAGTCCGAGTGGGGAAGATGGATCTCAAGGATACGAATACAAAGAAGTGCACGCAGGGACTGAGGCGGCCCTTTGGGGTGGCAGGTAATGACACACTACACACCATTAACTTTTATTGAAGTGTGTATTTTATATGGCTGAATTTTAAAGATTATTTCTTTCCCTCTCCTCCTTGCCCCCCCCCCCAAATTTATACCAGACAGCTCTTAATACCTACATTTCTGGTGACTAAATCAAAATAATTGGTGACTAAGTCCAGATTTATGATGAAGGTTGTGAATAATGGATCCTTGTGTCTGCAGCAGGGTGTTGGGAGCGTGGTGCCGTCTGAGCAGTTGGCACCTTTGCTCCCCAGCGTGGAGAAGAAGGAAGAACAGTACGAGTGGGATCTAATTATGAGGAGCAAATCATTTTTTAAAAAATATCCAGGACAGGAAATCCAGTTACACAGAATGATTCACAGGCCACACATCTAAATTCCAGATGGAAGTGGACATTTGGAGAGTTGGTGTGACCAGATGAGGTTGCTTCTGAGCAATCTTGCCTCCGCATTTTTCTCCAAGCCTTAGTTCTCTCTCTTGGGGTTTCCAAGACTTCATCATTCTTGTCCCACTTTTATGGTTTTTGTTATTTAACTATAACTGGCATTATTATTTACCTAATATATTTTCTTTTAATTAGCCTACTTTATATTAAAGTACCTTTTTTTCCCTTAAAAGACCTTTTAAAGACCTGTGGAAACAGCAATTTGATATGCCAGTTTTATTTCTTTTTATTCAAATACATATTTTTAGTCATGTACCATTTATAATTCCTCTATATTATATCTAAACCCACTGTTTCATATTCTTCCTTTCAAGATGCCCTGGTCTATATTCACAAATGAGCTGGCTCCAACTAGTCCCCTGGCACTGCTTGCAAAGTGGTAGAGTAGACAAGTTACCTTATAACGAGCTGTTTTTTTTTTTTTTAAAGCAGGCATTGTGGCTAGCTAACTAAGTAGATGATCTTGGGCAAGCATTTTCCCCAGGGCCTTATTTTTTTTTATCTGCAAAATGAGAAACTTTGACCTGATTGATCTGTGCCCTACTCTGAAATGCTGATTCTATATAAGGCATACTCCTGACATCACAATGTAGGGACATTGTGGCCAGTAAGGGACATTAAGGCCAGTAAGGGTCCTTCAACTTTCCTCAAAGTGTGCCTTTGTCCCCAGCTGTTGCCTGCTCTCTCTTTTGGTTTCAGGTGACAACAATCTGGCGTTTAACTGAAAATTTCAGGCATAGATTGCTTCAGGCATAGCTGGATCCAGGAACTCAAATTTATATCTCACTATGTCCTCTTACTGTCTTATTCTGAAGATGAGTGTCCAATTAATAGGCAAAATGTGGGCCAGCTGTTCCAAGCTTGAATCCTACCAGTTTAGTAATCCAGGGGAAAGAAAACAACCATTTCCCATGAGTTTTAGTAAAAGCCCCAGGAGCATGAGCACATGCTCACCCCCTAAGCACTCACTCTGGGCAGGGAGATGTGGTCCTCTGATTGGCTAAGTCCTATGAACAATTCTGGAGCCAGAGGGAGATTGCTCCACCCAAATCATAGTCACTGAGAATGGGTGAGGGGGGTGTCTGTTAATCAGCGAGAAGGGATGCTGGTTAAATTCAAATAGCTAGATGAATCACTGGTAGATTATTATCCCAGTGGGGCAACCCTCTTGGGTCCCCTCCCTCCTCAGGAGCTTTGTACTATCACTTTACTATTACTCAATAAACCTTTCTTTGCCGCCCACCAAAAAAAAAAAAAAAAAAATTTAGTACCCCAGTGGTTTTAATGGCTCCCTGACCAGGGCTTGGAAGGTTTGAGGTATTTCATGCTACCAGGGGATTTGGGTTATATTTGACTAGGTTTTCCCCGTACTTCTCTCCTGCCCTCACAACCATTTCTATAATCCCCTCTCTAATGCAGGAGTTCTTCACCTTGATTTTATGGAACTTTAGTGGCTAATTCAAGGAGAAGTTTCAGAGGGTTCAGGATCCGTCTGGAATTGCAGGGTTCAAGAATCCTACAGTCATGTGTCTGTGCATATGAGCATGTTTATGAAAAAGGGGTGAGGAGATTTCATTAGATTCTCAGGTCCTATAGGGTGTCATTGTGCTTGGGTTTTGTAGGCATGGTAGATGTCCAATATATATATGTTAAATCCAAACCCACTTGTTCAATTTCATAGCCACTGTTCTGACTCCTCTTGGCCTCTGCTAAACCCCAGTCTCTTGGATGTTTTGGTGGCCTGCTGCTCTTCCAGCTTGCTTTGTCCAGAAGTGTTTGCTAGGTGCTGCACATTATGAGCCCTTGCTGTCTGTGAATTTTCTGATGCTGCCTTGCTTGCCTTTTTAGACTTTCTGACCCAGCCTCTTGTCCTACAATCTCATCCCATTGACATGGTTTCCTGGAAGCAGGAGGGCATAAGTCATTAATAGATTTTTCTTTCTTCTTTCTTTCCTTTTTTTTTTTTTGTTTGTTTTTAGTTATGGACATAACAGACATCATCAAGGGGAAAGCAGAGAGTGATGAAGAAAAGCAGCACTTCATTCCTTTTCACCCGTGAGAGATTTCCCATTTCTTTCCCCTTCTTTTAAACCACAACCTTTCTCATTGAACTGCTCAAAAGCAAGGCGAACTTGTTCCCTGAGTTGGTGATAACCCCATGGGGCCTCCCAAGAGGAGGGCAGGAAGAGATCGATGATCTCAGTGCCAAGGCACTTGAAACCAACCAGCTTTTCACCCATTCACTCATCAGATGTTATTTATTCAACAGAGTTTGATTTAAAGCCAGCAGAGGGCTGGGCACTGTGGTAGGCAAAGGGCATGAAGCGGTCAACAAGATAGACATGGCCCTGTCTTCGTGGAGCTTATGTTTAGATCAGGGATTAAATAGATAATCAATAAAAGATTCATGCATTAATTACAAGTAATACAGGAACCACAACTCTGTGAACCAACAGCTTATCAGGAACATATAACCGGGAATTGTCACCTGGTTCTCATTGATAGAAATATTCATGACTTCAGAGGAGGGTAGTGAAGAGGGTAAATGTCCTTTTCCTGCTCTAAAAAGGAGTTTGCGAGAAAGCACGATCCGCAGTTTGAGGATGTTGTCCTTACTTTGTTACACTAAGGATGTCCAAGGAGAATGGAGTTTTGTTACTGGTAATGAAGTCAGTGACTATAGTATGTGATTAGGACTGAGCAGGAACAGCTAGTCTTTGCCATCTTGCTGAACAGATGTTCCTTTCAAGGGCTTAGGAATCCTTCCTCTCTAAGAGTCTTCTAGATTTAAAAAAAAAAAAAAAAGGCCTCTAGTTGTAGAAATGTTATTCCCATATCTCAGAACCCTGTTGCTTTGTGAAAAAGAGAATATGTTTCTTGATGGTATATATGCTGTCTGAGCTGACATGGGCAGGCTCACTTTTCACCTAAGGTTATGTAGGGGCTGGGCAACTTAACCTCAAGGTAGGGACCCTATGAGAGAACCATGCAAATATTTTGTGCTTTCTTTTCCTTCCCAGAGTGACTGCTGAGAATGACTTCCTCCACAGTCTGCTGGGCAAAGTCACAGCCTCCAAGGGAGACAGTGGAGGGCAAGGTACAGTGTCACAATGTGCCGAGTAGGTCGGGCTCTGGCTTGGCAGCTTTTGATTCTTTGGAAACCAGATCAAAATCATAAACCCTGGCAAATGTAGCCTCCCTTCCAGACAGACCTTCGTGAAAAACGGGAGCATGTGATCTATGGAAATGGAAACCACATCTCCTGAATCTGGGAGGCATGTCCTAGTGCCTAAAGGAAGAGGGGAACTGATATATCCTGATTATCTCCTATGTGTCAGGCACCTTCATAAACCTCCTTATTTGATTTAATTATTCCCACAGTCCTGTGGGATAGGTGGTGTCCACCTCACTTCACAAAGCTTGGGTGGATGAATTTGACCGAATTCCACTTCTGTTACTTCCACTGCTGGAAATAACTAGTGGGATTCAAACCCACACATGTCTGGCCCCAGAGCCCCTCCACTTTCTACCTTCCTTCCTCCTCCTGGGTTGGGTCGCTGCATCTGTATCTGTTTCTCTCTGCTTCCAGCAGTCTCCTCCAGAAAGAGCCCAAAGGGAGAGAGGCGGGAGGGTGAGACCGAGCACATCTTGAAGTTGGCTCTTCATGGCGAGCATTCTCTTCCAGGTCTCTGGGTGACCATGAAGATGCTTGTGGGTGACATCATTCAGATCCGCAAGGACTACCCACACCTGGTGGACAGGACCACTGTAGTGGCCAGGAAGCTGGGCTTCCCAGAGATCATCATGCCAGGTCTGGCCTTCCCCTGGGCTAGGAGGTGGTCTGGTTTGTGACATTCATTTTCTTTTTACAAAGTCAACTCCTTCCTTTTCAACTGCCTTTTCTCTATTTCTCTTCCTGAAGGTAAAATGATTTTTTTTATATCCAAAAATCTTCCCTATATTCACATAATAAACATAGGCACAAAAATATATGCACATGCACTTTTTCCCCCTCACAGATGGGATCACACTTCATATGCTTTATATAACGTTACTTTATAAGCTTTATATAGTGCCCTGCAACTTGCTTTATCACTTAATAATTTATCATGGACATCCTTTCTACTTTACTACACATAGAATAATTCTATTCTTTTGGGGAGAATATTGTTGTTCTCTTAAATTTTTAAAATTTTTTTTATTACCAGAGGACTCCATGCCCATTGTAAAATGTTCAAATAGCATGAAAAGGTAAAAAGTGAAACGTTAAAAGCTCCCTCAAATTTTTGTCTCCAGAAGTAACTGTTATTAAAATTGTCCAAATGTGTATACAGTAAAAGAAAAACAAATTAGATTATATAATAACACTGTTTTGAAACTTCCCTTTTTATCTTAAACCTGTCTTAGACTTGTGTCCACCACTGCTCTCTCTGATTTACTCCTTTCCACAGTGTATGGTGGTCCACTGGGGGCCTTTGCTGTACCTGTGCATTCCCCTGTGAGGTTTTCAATTCTTATTGCCCCCCATTCCTGAAGATCCTCCCAACCGCTTTCCCGACCCCGTGTTCCTCGGACACTCAAAAAGTCCCTCTGCTTCAGCACGATAAAAGATCTGCGGCTGCGACTGCGGACTGTGGTTGTTATTCATGGGCCAAGGAGCTTTCCTTCGCCTTCCCAGAAGGTGTCACTAGAGGATGAAAATTCAATAATTTGAATGGAGCGAAGCACAGAGCCAATTTTGACCATCCTACCTACCTTTTTGCAACTGATGTCCTAGCGTTCCCCCATTCCCCCATCTCCTTGTTACCTCCTTCTCCAGCCTCCCTGATGAGGGAACAATGCTTTTTTGAAACATGTCTGATCTTAATTTCATTAATAGACGTCAAGGCGGGGCACTTGCCCTCCCATCCCCACCCCTGTGCCTTCTAGTCAGTGTCTCTCCTGCAGCGTAGAGGCCAACTCTTGTCTCTCCCTCTGCCTGCAGGGGATGTCAGGAACGACATCTACATCACTCTCTTACAAGGCGACTTTGACAAGTACAACAAGACCACGCAGAGGAACGTAGAAGTGATCATGTGTGTGTGCGCGGAGGACGGCAAAACGCTGCCTGTAAGGGACCCTGCTGCCGCGCTGGGCGCCCCGGCTGCCTTGGGTGCTTCTGCTCACGGAGATTTGCTTTTCCCCATCCCAATCGGCTCTCTAAATGGCAGGGGCCTTGGGATGCCCTTGAGTAATATGATCTACACCTTTAGAACTTGGTTTGCACACTGGCCCATAGTAAGACCTTCTGTTGTTTTGTCTTTACATCAAAGCAGTTTTTCAATGTCTGTTTCTCCCCTTTCATGATCTCTTAAAATCAATCTTTCTTTCTTTCTTTCTTTCTTTCTTTCTTTCTTTCTTTCTTTCTTTCTTTCTTTCTTTCTTTCTCTTTCTTTCTTTCTTTCTTTCTTTCTTTCTTTCTTTCTTTCTCTTCTCTCTCTCTCTTCTTTCTCTCTTTCTGCTTGGCCTCAGCTTATAGGTCAGCTTTTTGTTGTTAAAATGTTCTCTTTGAAATCTGAGCTGGTTTATTTGGACAAAATGCATGGTAAGAAAAAGGATCAATATAGAGCCTTGGGCTGGTGTGGAGACTCAGGATGGCCTCAAAACAGACATTTCCAACACTTAATCCAGCTCCCTAGTGCTCAGCTAGAAATTCTGGTGGAAAGCCTTATTCGTAAATTGGTCTCCAGAGGGCCAACACAGTGTGTTCAAGAATGCAAAGCACATTGCTATAAATATTTATACAGCATATGTCCTATACAATATTTGTCATGTGTGTTTACATTTATTTACTTATATTTCCTTTAAGGTTGTCAGCAATTGTGTCCAGTGTGTGGGAGGGTTCTGCTTCTCAATTTCTCCTTTTGGAGTACTGAGCTGAAAATAAGACCAGCTCTCAGCAGCAGTTTCAGCGTGGGCAAAGATTCCTCTTAGGCCACAGTAGGTGATTAGATAGCGTAGTGGGGTGGGGGCGTGAGTATTGGTAAGTCATCTGCTCTAGCCTTGGGGCCTGGGGCTCAGGCAGATTTTGCTACTCTCTACCTAAGAACATAACTAGCATTCACAGAGGAATTACTAATGTGCCAGGCGCTGGGATAAGTACGATGATTATTCCCATTTTTACCAAGGAGGAAGCCAAACCTTCAAGTGAAACAACTTTTCCAAGGTTAAAAAATTAGTACGTGGCAGAGATGGCGTTTGAGTCCAGGTTTCGGGCCCTCTTAAACACTTGATAATGCCCATCCACTAAAAAAAAAAAAAAAGGAAAAAATCCTCCAACTTCTTTCTCATTTCAAAAATGATGCCAATAACCACTTATATCAAATTCTAAAAGATTCATAATTATTTTTTGAATTTAAAGAAATTCTGTTGTCTTTTTGTTGGTAAAGACTGACCCCATTAATTACTATCTGGTTGAGCAAAAATCCAAGTGTTTAACTCATCCTCTCTTTGTTGGATTCTGAAAAGTAAAATAAGTGAGAGACACTTTGCTCAAAGGAGTACAAAAGAAGAGCAGAGGGTTTTTATCTGAAAGGGGAATTGCATTTCACGAACGTATAGACCATTGCTTTGAAGTTATTTTTATCCAACTACCTGTTGGGAGAGCTTTTAAACCTCAGCTTCATTTTTAAAAACACCGATATGTTTGCCTTCAGTGTTGCTGAAAGACAAATTAGAAGGATCAGTTAACAGGAAGGCAGGCATCTTATCTCACTCCTGAACCATTCTTCCTTCTACCCCTCTGCCACCCTTTTCAGTCACACCCTACCAGGCTGAGCAGACACACTCTTCAAAGATGAATATATAAGTGGGTATTCTGGGGGCTGAAATGCAGAGGTAACTATGGGGCACGGTGGTAATTTGCAGTTTCCTCTATTAGGCAAGTTATGGGGGAGTTCAGTTGACTGACTATTGAAAATTGCTAAGGAAGCCTGTAGGAGGCTGTTCTTTCTTTATTTGCAGAAGTAAATATTACTGCCTAATTAAGTGTCAGGCAGCACACTCAAACACGTGATACTGGTGGGTTCCTGTGGGAACAGTCCCCTTCAGGGATATCTATTTCTTTTCCTGCTCCAGGCGCACACTGCTCTTGGTGGAGCAGGGCCAGAGACAGAGTAGGTTACACTTGTCCTTGGCTCATTTTGGAGTCTCAGCGACCTTGTTCAGGAGGGGGCATAGCAGTGAAGCTAATGGGGTGGGCTCTGGGATCAAATAGATCAGGTTCAATCCCAACCTACCTCCTTAGTAGCTGTGTAATCTTGGGAAAGTTTTATTCATCCATGAAAGAGGAATCATCTCCTCCTCTTGGGATTGCAAGTTAAACAAAGTGGTACCAGTAAACACCTGGTTTGTGGTGAATACTCGGAAACAGGAAGGAGAAGTAACATTCAGAGAAGGCAGAGCAACTGGTCAGGAACCCAGGCAGTCAAATGGGTAATCTGATATGGACGGATGCCTGAAGCAAGTTTAAGAAGAAGTGAGAAGACTTCCATGCCAGGCCTGGAAACCTTTGCTCTTCTGAGACCAGCTAGCTTATGGGGGTGGAGGCAGGGCGTGGAGGACAGGGTATTATAGTGCTTAAGACCACGAACTCTGGGGCGAGGCAGCCAAGCTCAATTCCCAGTGCGGCCTGGATTAGCACAATGACTTTGAACAAATTATATAATCTCTCTATACCTACAATTTTCTGTCTGAATAGTAGGAGACCAGCAGTTGTACCTTGCTTTAGTGGGCATCAAGTGAGTTGGTCTACATAGTAGGTGTTCATTAAAATTGGCCATTATTACTTGCCTTATGGATGATGATTGGCATCTTCACGGGCCTTGCAGATGTAGAACAGTCTGGCTCTTAAAGTGCAGTCACATCCATGGTGTCATTGTTCCTCCAGTGATTACCACCAGGTAAACAGGGCCTGTGTGAGGAGCCTGATTTTTCCTCCTGCTAAACTGTGTCTACCAAGACCAAGTCAGCATTAAAGCCTCTCAGCTTTCCTGAGTCCTACTCAGATTGTCTTCAACTGACCTGAAACCAACTGGGAATTCTTACTGTTAATTGGGGACCTTGAGGATGGGCAATGGAGAAAATTATTGAATAGGTTTACTTGAGACATATACAAATTTATATTTTCTCTAAAACCAAGCTTAGTCCCTGGTCATGATTCTCGACACATGTGGAAACATTTGATTTTATCTCTAGCATGTTGAGGATAGGGTCTTAGGTCTTTCTCAGAGTAATACTGAATCTTTTTTCTACAGACTTAGACAATCAAAAATTTTCATCATCAAGATAGTTTTGTGGGAATCAGTTGCCCGCCATACGGCAATTTCCCTTTTGCCAGAGATATGTGTGTATTTTCAGATTTTATGAGCTACATGGGATTCACTGGAGTTACAGAAACTCTAAGCCCATAAATGTCACTAGATATAAATCTTGGGAGTCTGGAAAGCATCTGTGTTGTTAGGAAGGAATGCTAGACAGAGAGACAGTGGGTCTGAGATGTATGCTAGTTCTGCTATCTTTTCGGGCAAGTGACTTAACCTCTCTGGGCCTCAGTTTACTCAGTTTTGAAATGGGGATAATAGTGGTGATCATAGTGGTTGTGAGGATTGGATTAAAGCGAGGTAGTATGTGTAAAGGGCTCAGCAGAATGCTGGACAAAAAGCAGACTTTAAATGGTTAGAATAAGTTTGGAAGCATGTTTATAGTTCAGGCCTCAAAAATTTCTAAAAGACTTCATCCCATTGAAAACAAGAGATTGTCTTTCTTCATTTTTAGTTCAATGGTTATTCTTGTATTTATTTATTTATTTACTTTATAAAGATTTCATTTATTTAGTTGACAGAGAGAGAGAGAGAGAGAGAGTGAGGACAAGCAAGGAGACAGCAGACAGAGAGAGAGAGGGAGAAGCAGACTCCCTGCTGAGTCGGGAGCCTGACACGGGGGCTTAATCCCAGGACCCTGGGATCATGAACTGAGCTGAAGGCAGATGTCTAACTGACTGAGCCACCCAGACACCCCAATTCTTGTTTTTTTTTAGAGTTAATTCTGAAAGGATGCTATATTCTTATTTTGAAATGGGTTCAATTTGGCTGCTAGTACCATCAATCATTCTTGCCCTACGCTCAGAAGTAAAGAGGGAGAATTCCAGTAAGAGAGGAAGGATTCTTCTTCCCACAAGTTAGCTTCTCTCACTGGGGGTCCTAGAGTGCTTGTAACCAGGTGGTGGTGGTGGTATTTGGGGGGGAGGGTGTCAAGGATCCATTGGTGAATCTGATGGAATCTGGTAAGAGGCAAGAAGTCTGTCATCCTAAAAATGCCCAGAGGCACACAGTTTTTCAATTTGGGGGCCAGGGGCTCCAAAACCAATCCTTATGTCCCTAGATCTCTAGAGACTGGAGATAAAATTCTTATGCCCTTTCTGGGAGACCCTAGCTTAGATCTTGTTTAGGGGCTAAACAGTTAGAATTAACAGAGTGAGTTAAGGGCTGACAGACTCTATTAGAAGATAATTTTCCTTGTTACTCTGAGGGTGTTTTTTATGGCAAACAATAAATATTCTATACAGGTATGCTTGCTCTGTGCTCATTCTCTGCTTGGAATATCTTTCCCACATTTTTGCTCAAAGCCAACTTGGAATCTTTCTTCAAGATCCTCAACTGTCATCACCTTCAAGAAATCTTCCTTGAATCCTCAGGCTGCACTTAAGGATCCCTTCCCTGTGCCCCATTATAGTAAAGACATATGCCTGTCATCGCATTGTGTTGTTCAGTGATTTGTCTGCTTATCTAATGATCCCTCCCCAAAATTGTGAACTCTCATGTCAGGTTTAATATCTGACTCACGCCCGTATCCCAGTGCTTGGCATGGGCCTGATACCAGAAGATGCTTGGTAACGGTGGGGCTCCCTCAGGCCCCTCTGTCCCTGTATCTGTCTGCAACCCAGGCTCCCTCCCCTTGCCCAGCTTCCCTGTTAGCATCAGAATCCATCAGAATGAGCTGCTGCTTGACAGATCTGAGCCTGTTTGTAAACTTTGCACACATTCAGATTTAAGAAACAAATAGGAGTAATAAGACTGGCAGCACGCAGTAACTCCAAGGCTGGTTACCATTTACAATAAGACAGTCACGTCAGCGGCTGGTGCGCTCCAATGGTTTCCAGAATGCAAGTAATAGAATTTCTGTAGTTAAGCAGCTGTCACTCCTGGGGCCGGGGATGTTCATGTATAAATCTGTAATGTAAAAGGGTACCTGGCAGAAGGGTTGGTGAAGGGAGGGTTTTTTCCCAGACCCCAAGGCCAGTGTTGGCCTTGGGACTGAAATTGCCCAAGCACTGAAAATGGCAATTCTGTAGTGTTTTTTCTCTTGTTTTTTTGGGGCAGAATGCAATTTGTGTGGGAGCTGGGGACAAGCCTATGAATGAATATCGGTCCGTTGTGTACTATCAAGTCAAACAGCCACGGTGGATGGAAACAGTCAAGGTAATAATAATAATAATCATAAATAATAATAACGATAGCAGCAAACATATATTTAGGGGCTCTGAGACACCTCCCTAAGATCTGAAGCAATACCCTAGTGTGTGTCCAGTGGTATGTCAGGCAGTGGGAATGGTGGTGCGATGGGTGAGTACCCTGGTTCTCTTGATCACCCTTCAATGACCCAGAATCGGCTGCTGTAGGATTGTCAGATGGTCTTCTTGAGCACAGTGCCCAGCCCGCCAAGCTGTGTCATTCCACTCAGCAGTGAGGAGCGACAGAGCTTGCAAGTGAATGTGAGACTATAAAAGACCACTTAATGCCTGAAAGATACCGTCTTGGTAGGGTGCCTGAGACAAAAGTGGCATTAATCACAAATATTCGCATTACCAGATTGTCACATGAAGCAGAAGGGAATATCGTGCATTGGAAGAAGAGTTTGGAGTTAATTCAATGAACAGTGAAGCTTGAACATATCTTCAAATATCTCTGCTTTGTAATTAGTAGCAGTCTTTATTCACCCTCTGCTCTGAACCTAAACACAAGATGTTCACATAACTTCCTTTTCCGAGACAGCTATCCAAACCTCAGTGGCTCTTGCCTGGTCACCTATATTCCCATTTTCCTCAGTGGGTCTCCCTTCACTCCCTGCACTCACTCTTTTCATGATGACCTGCCCAACTTTGAGGTCAGAAAGCTATTGGACCAAGTTGGTTTTCTGTTTTCTGTGTTCTCTTGTACTCTAATTATTTCTCTTTGCTAGCCCTTGTCACATGATTGTTAAAATATGCATCTCCCCATGTGAACCATGAGCTTTTGAGTTGCAGGGCTTCTGCTTTGCATTAGCAAGGCCAGCATTTCACATGACCGTGGCTTGCAGTGGCCATTTCATTCACAATGAAAGAATGAATTGGACTGCAGTCGCCCAGGAAGCTCTCAGTTCCTTTGTTCTGTCTGAAGTCACAAATGGTGGACCTCTTTAGGCTCAAATTTCATTCACTGGAGCAGAAAGTGTCACAAAGTATGCACCTGTTTGGCTTTTAATAGTCATCCATACAGGGTAAATTTGTCCCTTTTAAAAATCAAAGTGGTTTCCTCATAGGTAGCTAAGCTTCTCTGCTTTGGCTTGAATCGCTCCTTACGGAGAGAGAGAGCTATGAGGTGACGGGAGGTGGGCAGTCTATAGCCAGAACTGATGCGTCTCAGTTAAGGGTGCAACAGACCACCTACTGGGCAGTGGAACTGGGGTGACTGAGGACTGAGTGATTTGGTTCTGTGTCTTCAGAGGTAAAAGCATCTGGGTGTCTGTCCAGGCAAGAATGGGAATGAGCCCTAGGATGTTCCCAAATATTGGATACAAACATTTTTATGAATTTGCATAAACAAGAGTCCTCAAGCATACCCCCTAATGACCATTGTTAATTTGCTAAGCCCTGCTACAGTCGCCAGAACTCCTGGAGTGTGTAAAGAAAATGTGCATTGTGCAGTTTGCAGTGCATCAAATCCTGTGCTAAAGTTATGTGACTTTTATATCAATTTGGGGAGATACATTTTAACCCACTGTAATTTACAGACTTCTTTTCATTGGCTAGGAATGCAATTTGCCAAATGGATTACATTTGGTACTTTATTTTCTCTTCATAGCTGGTTCTTATGTAATTTATTTACAGTTCATCAGGCTTGATGGATGGGTAATAAATCAGCATGGAACTCTCTCAGTTAAATGGTCAGGCTGCCTTCTGGGTGGTGGGTTGGAGTGGGGAGGGCTGTTTAACTCATTGTCTCCTGAGCTCTGGTTTCTGCCTACCAAGGTGGCTGTCCCGATTGAAGACATGCAGAGGATCCATCTGAGGTTCATGTTTCGACATCGGTCATCCCTGGAATGTGAGTACCTGACCAAATGGCATCTCTGAAGCTCCCCTAAGGAGAGAGGAGTGGGATAACTGAAGGGCCCATGTGTCATTTTCTTTCCTGACCTCACAATGCTATTTCCAGCTAAAGATAAAGGAGAAAAGAACTTTGCCATGTCCTATGTGAAGTTGATGAAGGAAGATGGGACCACTCTGCAAGATGGATCCCATGACTTGGTCGTCCTAAAGGTACCATGTGTTGGAATTAACTGCAGTGAGTGGGGCACAGGAGGCCAAGGGAAGATGGCAGGATTGCTTAGTGGTTAACAGCAGGGACCACAGAATCACACACACCAGGGTTCACCAGCTGTGTGGCCTTGCACAAAATCTTAACTTCTCTGCCTCTGTTTCCCCCCACGAGCCCTCAGTGAATAATTGTTGAGTGAGTATCACATGAGACCTCTCATGTAAACACAACCATCATGGGTACATAGCACATTGAATAAGTGGAAAAGGTTATTGTTACATACAGAATGGGCTGTGGACTCCGTAAAGACCCCTTTGGGATGTGTAGAAGACCAGCAAGAAACATTTGAGAGATGCCTCACTGCCACTAATGGAAACATCAGAATCAGGGTCCCAGTCTTGCCACTGACTAAATCTGGAATCATCTCACACATCTTCCTGAGTGTCAGCTTCCTTTTTCTTAAGTGTGATGGTAATATTTATGACAAACCAGTAAGATGACCCATGTGGAAGGGCTGTGTATAAAAGGGTGTACAGATATTGGCCATCAATATTTTAGATCATGAGACTTGTACTGTTTTTGAGCAGTGGGAAGTGTTTGCCTTGATCTCACTTGCATGCTTTCCCAGAACCCCTCTTGTGGCAGCAGGATGCCTATGCTAGCACCCAGCTGGAGACAAAGCATGTGCTTGTGAAGGAGGACAAGGCTAAGCTGTTGGCATAGGGATCCAACACTTGTCCTTGCCTTTCTCAGCCTTTGGCCTGTGGTGTCCATGGCAAACACAGCTTCGTCAAGGCTTCATCACCAGGCACTCTTTCTCTGAGTCTCTCTGGTTTTTCTGGAAACCCCCACCCCCTTCTTGCACAGCTGTTCTCTTCTCATTTATGGCACATCACAACAGACTGTGAACTCATGGCGGGCGGGGTTGGGGGAGGTCCAGTTATAGTCAGTTTGCAATGTACTCATCTTCCTTAAGTCTCAGTTTCCTCATCTGTAAGCTGAGGATGATAGCAGTGTCAACAGTGATGATAGCAGTTGTGAGGTTTAAATGAAATGAAGTAAGGCATATAAAGTACTTAGAGCAGCATCCAGTCAGAGTAAGGGCTCAATAAACATTAACTCCTGTAATGCCTACCTCTAACCAAGCATTTCCACATGCCAAGGGACTTAGGTGTCTATCAAATCTGCTAAGAGCTCTATATGCATTATGCCCATTTAGTCTGCCCCAAATTTCTAGGAGCTAGGTAATATGTATAATCTTCTGTTTAATCATGAGAAAAATAAGACACAGAGAGACCAAGCAATGTGTCCAAGATGTCACAGACTTGTGAATGGTAGAACAAGGTCTAGATTCCAGGACTTTCAGACTCTAGTGCCTTTGCTGTTAACTTTTCCTTTAAGCTGATTCCTTATCTTGCTGGTGGGCAGGTGTTAAGACCTCAAGAAATTTAGGGGCACCTAGGTGGCTCAATCGGTTAAGCGTCCAACACTTGATCTTGATGTCAGGGTCGTGAGTTCAAGCCCCGCATTAGGCTTCATGCTGGGTGTGGAGCCTACTTTAAAAAAAAAAAATCTCAAGAAATTTAGGAGGAATCAAAACGGCCTGTCAGGAAAATCTTCAATTCCCTCCATGCTGTTAGTGAAGTCCACAGAGCCTTCAACTGGTTGGTCAATCCCTTTTCCATTAATGTAACTTTGGATTCTTGCCTGTTTTGTGGAAAAATAGCCCTCCCATACCAGCTGTTTATTGCTTCTCTGATGATTTTTCTAATTCTGACTTGATGCACCTTACAATGTGTAAGCTGGTCACTGCAAACTCTGTGTGGCGTTGGGCATGTACCCGTGGCTGGGGGAAGTAACCAAAGTGTTGTTTCCAGGGGGAGAGTAAGAAGATGGAGGATGCCAGTGCTTACCTGACACTTCCTTCTTACCGACACCATGTGGAAAACAAGGGGGCCACCTTAAGTCGAAGCTCCAGCAGTGTTGGGGGGCTCTCCGTCAGCTCCCGGGATGTATTCTCCATTTCCACCCTAGTGTGTTCCACAAAGCTCACCCAGAACGGTAATGAAACCATCAAGAGTTTATATATGTAGTGTGCATGTGCATTTATGCGTGTGTAAGCCCAGGGAGGTCCTGAATGGACATTTTAAGCCAAGAATATTAATTCTGCTTATCTGGACTATATTTCAGTGGGCTTGCTGGGTTTGCTGAAGTGGCGTATGAAGCCTCAGCTGCTACAGGAGAACTTAGAGAAATTGAAGATTGTCGATGGAGAGGAAGTGGTGAAGGTCAGTGGGGCTTCATTTTGTTTGTCTTCGTCCACAAGTAGCAGAGCTTTAAATCATGGGTGGCTTCAGGTAGCAAATGACGTGTTGAGGGAGATGGGACGTTTTCTCTAACAGAGGGACACAGTGTCCCAAATTGCCATGAGAAACCTTTACTGGGAAATTCAGTGGCTGATTTGGCTCAATGATGTTGAATGTTGAGTGGTAGAAAACTATGGTTGTGTTCAGTTCCTGGAAGGAGATCAGCCTGGGTGTAGATCTCAGCTCAACTACTTGCCAACTTTATGTGATAATATTATGAATATGACATATTTTGTAGAGTGGTTGTGTGCATTCAAGGCAATAATGTTTAAAAATTACTTAGCATAAGTACGTAATATTGAACTAAACATGTAAATCATACAGAGTTCAATAAATAGTAACTATTAATTATTTTTGTTGGTATAAGTTGCTATAATAGTGTGATGTCTTAGTACTACTTACATGTTACTATTAGAAATAAAAAGTACTCTTAGTTCCTGCTGCTTACAGAGTATTATGCATCATACATGAAAGAGGGAAAGACATCAGGGCTCACATTTTAAGTGAAACAAGCATAAAACAATATAAATGTCAGATGTATTGTTGTGTCCAAATGGTGTTGGAGAAATAGTGTCTGAAGTGTAGATCTAATTAAGCAACCCTTCTCTCTAGTTCTACACAAGTGTTTCCCACAGGTCTTGGTGATCTTGTTTCCATCAGGAACTTGGTCCGGCTAGAAACTCTGAGATTAAACATCTTTATTTGGTAGCTGTATGCTTTCAGGGACTATAGGAAATATTGACCTATCCCTTAGAAAGGAAGAGTATCAGATTTCAGTTAATTTTCCATACATGGAGAAGCAATGGTAGAATTTTCAGATCAGTGTTTTAAATGTGCACTATTGGTTCACCTACCTGGTTCAGCAGTAGCAGGAAAATTCTCCAGACATCCTTTCATAAGTTCTATCACCTTTGGGTGGCTTGGAGAAGCATCTGGGAGGGAATTACATTGTCTCCACCTTTGCATTCTTTTTTCTTTTTCTAAAAAAGTTTATTATTGAAGTATATAACACAGTAAAATATGTACAGAGCCCTTACCCTAAGAGTATAGTTCCCTGTATTTTTATACATACATATACCCATGCACCCACTGTCTAGATCAAGATACAGAACATTTTTGGCATTGCAGTTAGATTCTCTCATACCCCTTCTCAACCTTCCCTATGCTGACTACCATGATAGATTTTTTTTTGCCTGTTCTTGAATTTCATAAAAATAGAGTAATAAATAATGTACATTGTTTTGTCTGATTTATCTTACTCTACACAATCCTCATGAGTTATCCTCATTGTTGCATGTTGAATTAGTTTGCTCTTTTTTTTTTATCACTGTGGATTATTCTGTAGTATTAAAATGCTGCCATATGTTCATTCATGCTGTTGGTTGACAATTGGGTTGCTCCAAGTTCTGGCTCTTCTGAAGAAAGCTCCGTGGACCTTTTGAATGCAGCATGTGGTGATGTGTGCTCTCATTCTCTTGGGATACACTGAGGAGTGGGATTTCTGGGTCACCTGCACTGTTTTTTAATGTGACCTTCATTATTTTGTCCAGTTTCTCCAGGATACTCTGGATGCCCTCTTCAATATCATGATGGAGCATTCTCAAAGTAATGAGTATGATATCCTCGTCTTTGATGCTTTGGTAAGAAAGAGGGGAAAGGTGTTTAGTGACATTAGACATTAATGTGTGTCTCACTGTGAGAACACTGAGAACTTGTGGCTTTTGTGGCCCTTTTCATGAACTTTTTTGAAGGCATTGTAACTTTTGGCAACCAGAGCAATGAATGAATGAGCCGTTGGGGTTTTTGTACTTTTTTTGTTTCTAGTTCATATGAAAGCGTGGCAGCGCGAGCAAAAGGGGAATTTTAAGTGTTGATGTCATATTGGCACTGGTTGCAAGTACATGAAGCTGGATACCATGAATAATGGCTTCAGCTTTACATGAATGCAGGAGCTAGTCCATGGCCAGGTTGGGAAGCATCCAAAGTGTTTCCTATCTTCTTTTTTCTCATAGCCTCCAACTTACCAGTGTCATTACATCCTCCTGGCCACCCAGAACATTTTATGGTGGCACACCATCCCGACACTTCCTCTTCCATCTTCCCGTATGGTCTCTTCCTCCTCTCTGTCCAACTCATGTTTCCTCAGTGTCATGTCCATGTCCACACTAGGGTATCAATAAAGTTTAATGTGTTAACTACTTATGTCAGTGACATTTACATTTTAAAGAGATTACTTGGAGACAACTGTGACTTAATCCAGTGCTTCCCAGAAGGTCTCCTGGAAAGCTAGCCCTCAAGAAAGATGCTCTGTGACAAAAAGATCCTTTGATTAAATAACTCTTGGGGAAGTGATGGACATTGTATGACCCTCTCAGAGAGTCACAATGCATTAGATATGTTAAAGACTGGAAGAACCCTGCAGTAAAGAAGTCAGTCTAACAATGATATCCTGACATTTGTCAAACTTATCTGACCACGAAACCCTTTTATCCTACAACACCCTTTTATCCTACAACACCCTTTTATCCTACAACACTTCATGGAATGCTTTTTAGAAGAGACACTACTTTAATGAAAAGGACTAACAATATACTCGTGAGCTAATTCCTGAGCAAAATCATTTTGCTGGAGGTTCAGTTATGCCATGTGAATAGGGCTTCCTGCCTTGAGTCTGACCCCCAAACACTGATTCCTTGAATCTTCTTCAGATCTACATAATAGGACTCATTGCTGATCGGAAATTCCAGCATTTCAATACTGTCTTGGAGGCTTACATTCAACAGCACTTCAGTGCCACGTTGGCTTACAAGTAAGTTACTGTACATATGGGGGATTTCTTGTGTACTTCCTGCTCACCCGACCAGGATGCTTAGGGCACAAGGAACTTGAGTATTTTCCTTTGCACCAGGCTGTGTGTGTTCTCCCTTTACTGAAAAAACCCCATCTCTGCTGTGTTATTTGGATTAAATAAAAATATGCAAACCCATAGGTTAGAAGGAATATTTTATTGTGGTAGAAGTACATGAAAACATTCATTCAGTCAGTCAACTATCATTTATTGAGCAGCTACTTGTGGTAGACGCTGGGATTCAGAGGCTAGGGAGGATAAAGCACACAGGCCAAGTAGCCCGTTACAGCTTGGGTATAGGGAACTGATGGATACAGATGGGAGGTGATATTGAAGAGCTTGGAGAAGCCAGTTTGTAAAGGGGCCTTGAAAGTTGGGCCAAATAGTTTGAAGTCTGCCTTGCTGGTAATGAATAAACACGAAAAGTTTCTCAGCAAGGGAATTCCATATTATTAAAACATTATCTGTAGGAAGCAAATGCTGAAAAGAACATTCTCACCACCATTATTTCCACTCATACCCTGATTGTGACTAGTTTTCCTAGTCCACATGTTTTTTGTTTGTTTTGTTTTTTCCTCACTAGTTTTTCCTTTGCTGGCTTTCTATGGGCAGGAAATACTTATTCACTCCCTGTATTAAGTATATATATTTTAAGCAGAGTTATTTTTATGGCTGCAAACAAGTGAGTAAGCTTAGCTATACCATCACCTTTAACCTTTGAATGCTTTATAATTTATGGAGCAAACTGATGACCATGCTGTGGGTGGAAAAGATGTATTTTGAAAATATAATCCCTTATTCAGGAAATTGATGACGGTGCTGAAGACTTACTTGGATACCTCCAGCAGAGGGGAGCAATGTGAGCCGATCTTAAGAACTCTGAAAGCTTTGGAATATGTGTTCAAGTTCATTGTTCGGTCGAGGACATTATTTTCACAGTGAGTGCTTGTTATGCAAGAGTGATTGATTCGTTCTGCCGTTCCTCCGGGATACAACAGTATTTATGTCATCGGAGAGATTCTTTTATAAAATTACAACCAGCCATTGATCAAAAACAACTTAAAAATCCAACATAGAGAGTTATGAATAGGTTATAATTGTTCTCTCTAAGCTCATTCAGGGAAAAATATAAATCTTAACATGTTATAGAGTTATGTTTCATCCAATGAACTTGATTTGTGATTTGAGGCTCTTCGGTGTTTCATCTATCATTCTTCATCTGATTTGAGATAGAAAACTTCCCAGGAATCTTCAATGATAGAGGTGCTGGGAGTGGGGAGAGCAGAACTTGGGGAGTTTGACAGTTATTTGGCTCTAGGAAGCTGTGCATGACAGATGAGTTGGTATTTGCAGTTGATCTGCCTGTCCTTGAGATCCTAGTAGCCAACAATTGAGCTGACATGTTAGAACACCTAAGAGATTTGGTGTTTGATGAGCAGTATTACAGAGGTTAGCTGTTCTTTTGAAGGGCTTCGGAGATAGAGGCATTCAAATGCAACCTCCAGAGAATAATTTATGTTTATCCTGGCTATAAGTCAAAGTTAGGCAGGCAATTGGTTGTGATTGTATGTGTGATGAGATTGGTTGTGTGTGATGGGATATAAGGAAAACATACAGGGAATGTATTGTCTGGATTCTTATCAATGCAAATGAAGAACATTCAACTCAAACTGACTTAGGGAAAGTAGGGCTTTTCTTTTACTTCACATTTTTTAAAAATCCAGAGGATATTTGGCCTCAGGCATGACTAGATCCAGATACTCAGTGCCATCAGGATAGTCTCTTTCTCTCTAGATCTTGCCTTTGGGTCCTGTTGCTAAGGGTCATGTGCTAAGGTTTTAAACAGTATGACCAAGGAAATGAATATGCAGATTGTATGGTTGTGGTTTCATGTGCACCTCTGGAGCCATGGGCCAGGTCAGCCACATATGGTATAGAGCTGTTTAGTTGGAGAGATGATTTCCCAAAAGAAAGTAGAAATCTGTAATTATCATTTCGATCATGACAATGTATTGTCTACAAAAGTTTCATACTTGACAAAGCATCTGAAATATGAATCATTTTGGATTCTCCTAAAACATTCTTTGAGATTTCAGGTGAGAATAGGAAGAGATGACTGTCTTGAACCATGTCACAAAACATATGTCATGTGCTTTTTTGTTTGTTTGTTTTTAAATTTTATTTTATTTTTTAAATTTAATGTTACTAAAAAATAATTTACTTTAATTTTATTTATTTATTTTTATTTAAATTTTAGGCAGCTAACATGAAGTATAGTATTGGTTTCTGGAGTAGAATTCAATGATTCATCACTTACACACAACACCCAGTGCTCATCATGACAAGTGCCCTCTTAATACCATCATCCATCTAGCCCATCCCCCACCCACCTCTTTGCATCAGCCCTCTTATTCTTAGAGTGAAGTATCTGTTTCCTCTCATTGCCAGTTAGTCAAAGTAGAGACTGTGTATTAAAGTCTTAGGGGTATTCTTCCATGTTTGAGAGATACTTATCAATTATTTGAAAACCAGTTGGTTTTTCTAAGGGTTGAGTTTCTTGGAGGAGTTCAAGGATTCAAACATTATAATTCCTGATCAACAGGCAAGGATATCTTACCTCATCTTACAAATGAGAACTTGAGGTTTACAAGAAGAACATATATTCTTCATTTATCATATCTTCTGCCCCAGTTTTTTCTTTTGGTTTATTTATTTTACTGTTTCTCCTTCACTCCTTCCTTCCTTCCTTCCTTCCTTCCTTCCTTCCTTCCTTCCTTCCTTCTTTTCTTCCTTTTCTTTCTTTGTTCCTCCCTCCCTCCCACCCTCCTCCCTCCCTTCCTTCCTTCCTTTCTTCCTGTCTGATCTCTCTTAGTCATTGTCTCTTCCCTCCGCTGGAGCAAAGAGCATTTGTACATTTGTTTTCTTCTTCTCTGCCTCAAGGCCTGTCATCCTGCAGAATCTCTAACTCTTCATTCAGTGTAAATTCAGTGCTGCTGGAACTCTAAATGACTTTTGGCTTCTTAAGCAGTGAGGTGCTCTGTTATTTCTTGCTATATCCCCAGCATAGCATATGGAACATCACCGATACTCACGGAATACCTATTGGACAAGGTTCATTTTGGGGGCTAAGAGATGCATTTGGTCAAAAGAGATGTGTCTAAGATAATTCAGGCCTAATCTTAAATCCTTTCTCATGAACAAAGTTTAGGCTGACCTGCAAGAAAGGTCTAAGACCTCGTGCTGAGGGAAGGTAGTTTTCCTGGGTCTTGTTCATTTTAGAATCTTTATCAGTGGTTTGCTCTCTGGTGCGGCATCAAGGACATCGGGAAGTGATGGGGGTATTTCCCCATACTAGGAGGGCCTTTTACATGGGAAACTAGAAAATAAAATGTTTGAAATTTCTAAGCCAGCTGGTGGGAAATCATAACATAATTATTGCTTTGGGGACTTATTGTGTCCGGTATTGTGTTCCTGTTTCCTGTTATTTCTTTGTCTTCTTTCCTCCTGTGCATAATTCAGCTGATCTAGCTCCCATTCGCTGTTCCCTTGCCATTTTTCTTTGCACATACTGCACATGAGCGCTTGCAAGGGCTAAGGATTATTCTATATCAATATGCAGCATGCTGTTGGGTAAGGGAGGAAGAGAAGTTGTTGAGAAAGATTGGATTGCTTAAGGATTATTTATTTCTGAGGCACCTGGGTGGCACAGCAGTTAAGCGTCTGCCTTCGGCTCCAGGGCTTGATCCCGGCATTATGGGATTGAGCCCCACATCAGGCTCCTCTGCTATGAGCCTGCTTCTTCCTCTCCCACTCCCCCTGCTTGTGTTCCCTCTCTCGCTGGCTGTCTCTATCTCTGTCGTAGAAATAAAAATAAAATCTTTAAAAAAAAAGGATTATTTATTTCTATCACATAGTCAAATAATGTGATTTTCTTTTCCCCTCTCCTTATGTCACTGGCTCCCGAGTCAAAGTCTGGGGCAGGTGTCTTTGGGCATCTACCCATGCCATAGCTGGAATGGAAGCTGGCAGAGCAGGTTCAAACTTTTGCCATGAGGAGGCAGGCTTAAAAATATGGGAAATTCCTAAATCATAGGAAGTGTGTCCAAAAGGTGTTTGGTAGACATCAACATGACCAGTATCCATTGGGCTTTTCTGGAACGACTAAGCCTCTGGGAGGTATAAAACATAGTGAAAAACTGTCAGAAATAGCTGAAGTGATTATATTCTAGGCATTGAGCTTCTTTATAAAATTCCTTGCCGTTCCCTTTTATCCTGAAACTCAGACAACCAGCTGAGCTGATCCCCAAGATTTCTGAGCTGTGGGATTTGAGACTCAGAGTCCAGAGCACACTGTGCTTCCCTGAGTCTCATTATGCACACTGAAAAGCTTCCCTTCCTGCTGGCCAGGCACATAGAAATAAGGCTGCAGCCCTTCTGTAAGGATGACTCTCTACAAGAGAGAAAATCCAGAGCACGGCGCTATAGTGGGATTTTTTTCCCACTTGTCTGTGTTCCTTACAAATCTTAATGCTGCCATAGGGTAAAGTTCAGAGGAAAATGTGGAACAGTGATTATGTGCATGCTGTGTTGGTCAGTGTTGGCTCAGCGATGGTCAGTGTTCACACTAGACAGACCTGGGAGGGAGTCATATGTTTGTCCCTCTGCCCAACTTACTGAGTGACCTGGCCTGTCTTAGCCTCAGTTTCCTCATCCATAAATGGGGATAAACCAGTTCTTAGGGTTTTGATGTTGAAATGGGATTCCACATGCAAAGTTATCCATGTAGTATCTGGTACTTAATTTCATAAACATAATAAATGTTACCTGCTACCATGTTTTTACCTAGGCCAGACAGCAAGGGTTTTTGTTTCAAAAACTCAGATTAAAATTAATAAACAGTGACTTGATCCATGCTCAAAATTTGGCTTACAGTTCACGCAATCCTAAACCTTTCTTTTTTAATAATATTTTTTTATTATATTATGTTAGTCACCATACAGTACATCCCTAATTTTTGATGTAAAGTTCCATGATTCATTCCTTGCGTTTAACACCCAGTGCACCATGCAAAACGTGTCCTCCTTAATGCTCATCACCAGCCTATCCCATTCCCCCACCCCCCTCCCCTCTGACACCCTCAGTTTGTTTCCCAGAGTCCATAGTCTCTCATGGTTCATTCCCCCTTCTGTTACCCCCCTTCATTCTTCCCTTTCTTCTCCTACTGATCTTCCTATTTCTTACGTTCCATAAATGAGTGAAGCCATATAATAATTGTCTTTCTCTGTNAGAGAAATCATATGATAATTGTCTTTCTCTGCTTGACTTATTTCACTTAGCATTATCTCCTCCAGTGCCGTCCATGTTGCAGCAAATGTTGAGAAATCGTTCTTTTTGATGGCTGAGTAATATTCCATTGTATATGTGGACCATATCTTCTTAATCCAGTCATCTGTTGAAGGGCATCTCGGCTCCTTCCACGATTTAGCTATTGTGGACAATGCTGCTATGAACATTGGGGTGCATATGGCCCTTCTCTTCACTACGTCTGTATCTTTGGGGTAAATACCCAGTAGTGCAATTGCTGGATCATAGGGTAGCTCAATTTTTAACTTTTTAAGGGACCTCCACACTGTTTTCCAAAGTGGCTGTACCAACTTGCATTCCCACCAACAATGTAAGAGGGATCCCCTTTCTCCACATCCTCTCCAACATTTGTTGTTTCCTGCCTTGTCCATTTTTGTCATTCTAACCAGTGTAAGGTGGTATCTCAGTGTGGTTTTGATTTGAATTTCCCTGATAGCTAATGGTTTTGAACATTTTTTCATGTGTCTGTTAGCCATTTATATGTCTTCTTTGGAAAAGTGTCTGTTCATATCTTCTGCCCATTTTTTGATTTGATTATTTGTTTCTCATGTATTGAGCTTGTGGGACTTCATCGATAAAAAGCTTCTGCACAGCCAAGGAAACAGTCAAAAAAACTAAGAGGCAGCCCACGGAATGGAAGAAGATATTTGCAGATGACACTACAGATAAAAGACTGGTATCCAAGATCTACAAAGAACTTCTCAAAATCCTAAACCTTTCTTGTTGTTTTTGTTTGCTTGTTTGTGTGTTTGTTTTTAAGGAGGAAGTGATATGTTTCCCAGGTCTCTGATTTCTGAGGATCACAATGTAGGGACTTCTATGGCTCCATGAATTCCCCTTGGTCTGTTGCTGGCCCACTGGCTGGCCACTGCTTGTGTCTGCTGTGTGTGTGGTCAAGCCTCTTGGGCCCAAGCAGACATAGACTCAGCTCTCTGCTTCCTGCTGTGCTGCCTGTCTTTGCTTTTGTATCATGCCTCCTGCTCTTGTTAAGGACCTGCTTATTCACTTCTTGCTTCCCTCTCCTTCTCTGTGTGCTCCCAGTCTCCTTGGGGCTGCTCTTCCATCCACAAATTCATCCTTCACCTCCCTCATCCCCGTTCCCTTCACTTATGAGAAGCAGTCAACTCAGTGGTTAAAGGCCCAGTCTTTGGAGCTAGCCACTTGGGTTGGAATTCTGCACTGGAATCCTACCACTACCATTTACTAATGTTTATGACCTTAGGAAGATTATGTTGCCTGCCTAAAGCTCAGTTTCCTTGTGCATAAAAGAAGCACATATGTAAAAACCCTTTCGGGTTGTGGTGCAGACTAAATGAGCTAATGGAAATCAGGCACTGAGCACAGTGCCTGTCACAGTACAAGTCACCACGGCCACAGTGATTATTACCTGCTAAGTGCATTTCACTTATTGTCTCCATTAGTCTTCATAAAAATCCCATGGAGAGCCTCATCCCCCCACTTCATCTCATCCGAATCCTCATTCATTCCATGCCAGCCACACAGGCCTCCTTGCTGTGGCTCAAGCTCCTGATTTAGGGCCTGGGCACCTTTCCCCTCACACCTGCTTGCTCACTCCCTCTCCTCTTCCACATCCTCGCTTAAATGTCTCCTTTACTACCCTATTGAAAATCGCAACTTCTGATTCCCCTCGCTTTCTCTCTGTTTTTAATCTTTTTTCCCTCCTCATAGAACTAATCACACGTTAACATACTAGATGATAATTAATTATGCTTTTGTTTACTGCCATCTCCCAGCTAGAATGCCAGCTCCAAAGCTCCTGTCTTTGTTTTGTGCAGAGAACAGCGCACGGCAGGTATTGACTTTGTTCCATGTGAAATGGGACAGCCTTTCTATTCCGCCTTCACAGATAGGAAAGCTGAGGCTTTGATTCGCGCAGCTAAGAATGAGCAAAGTAAGGCTTCACATTCTACCTCATCTGATTAAGCAAATATAAGAACCAGAACTTTTGGGGGGCCATGCAAGTGTAAAGTGTGGTTGGCCAAGATGGGGAGCTGTTGTGAGTGAGAACAGCTCCTCCTGGAAGGATCAACTTGCTGGGTATTTTCAGGGCTGCAGAGAGGCACAAGGCTGCCCGGGTTTAGGTATTATCATCCTTAAACACAGTAGGACTTCAGTAAAAAAAAGATGACTTGGAGCAGAAGTTGTCAGGAAAGGAGTCCTCGCCATTATGGCAAAACATCCAGGCAACCATGACTTTATCCTCATATCCTCTGAAGGAATGAGGAAAGAGGAGTGGACATAGGACCAGCCCAGCTAACTCACCCTCCTTGAAGGAGTCACTAGTCAGGGAAAGAGAAATGCACTAACATCCTGATAGAAGCTACAGTGTCTTAGGAGTCGTCCTGCTCCCCAGCCCTCACCTGGGAGCCAGGAAGATTGGCCATGGTGTGCACAGTGCCATCCACCTGCATGGGGCTTCAACTCCATCAACACAGGCATCCAAGGAGCGCGGTTCACACCTCTGGTGGACACTCCCAGTCTGGCTCACTTCATCCAGGGTCAGACATTGTTGTCCTTTCTCTGCTTGCCTTCAGCATCAGTGATCAGATGTTCTCTGATGCTCTCTTTTGCATTTTATTTTGCATCTTGCTTTATTCTGCCTATCTCCCCTCTCAGCCTCCACCTTGCCCTCCCACCAGCTCAATTTCTTCTTATGTAAATATTATATACTAGTTTACCCTCCAGGTCACGCATATGTTAGGCAGCGGGACTGTCTGAATAAAGCTCAGGCAGGCCCAATGTAGCCTGCAGTCAGAGGGAATACATAAGCCTCTGCCTTTTTAAACAAATATGAATTTAACTCGAAGGCACTTGCCAGTGTGATTTGTTTTCATTGTTCATGTGTGAATAAATATTTAAATGTAATCATCTGTTTATGCCGAGCATGGGCTGGAATGCCCGTCACATTGCTATTCCTGTTTCTCCTGCATATAATTTGCTTGCATGTTAATGCCATTTATTCCTATGTAATCCTCTGTTTTCAGTTTTGAATATAATTTCACTTTTTGATGACAGTAATGGCTCAGTAAACTGCACCTTTGCAGTTAATGGAATTATTTTATGATAACATTAACTTGGCATCAGATCAGGGTAGAAGAGAAAACTGTCATCAAAGGGATATTGTCAACCAGTTACTTCTCTTTAATTTATTATCTATTTTATGAGTTGCTACAGTGTTGAGGGGGAGCTAATAGCTTGTTTATTACAAACATATGTGGAAGTGTTTTGTAAACCGTGAAGTAGCCATCATTGTAACATGAAATCGTACATGTACATGCATTTTAAATAACCCTCTTTTCCCTTTGCGTACAGAAATATTAGTAAACATTTATTGAGCACCTATTATGTGCTAGACACTTTAAGTGCTGGGGACACTGAAATTAATAACTAAGTCTTCCTCAAGTAGCAGTAACGCACTAGGGCATGCTGGATATGCATCCCAGCAATCAATCACAGTCCCCCGGAATAAACAACGATCCACAATCTGATACCACTGAGGCTCAGGGAGCAGGCAAACTCCACCTCAGGACAATCAGTAGTTCTTCTCAGAGGAGCTGATACTTTAAATTAACCATTGAAAGAGAGAAGAATCACAGATTCCAAGTAGAGGGAACAACGTGTGGAATACCAACATCCAATTACTCCTGCCACTCCAGGAGTACCGTTTATGAAGCCTCTCCTCTGTGCTTGGCCCTGTATCACTTTTGTACTCTGCCTCACTTCATACTCACAGCAACCCTGGGAAGTATAGGTATTATGATGTTTCTTTGACAGGAGAGGAAACTGAGGCCCAGAAAGATAGAGCAAGTGACTGTAGGTCACACAGCTGGACGTCAGCAGGGAGGGATGTGACATCGGAGCCTGGGCTCTTTGTGCCTTGCTGTGCCCATGAGCAGCAGGTATGTGGGCAAGAGTGGCTAGTGGGTGAAGCTGTGGGTGGTGGAAGAGGTGAGGTAGGTTGAAGCTGGACAGTGAATACCTTGCATCCTCTCTGCCAGGGGAAATCAGCATAAATGCTGCCCTCTGTCCTCAGAGCACAGAGTGCTCGAGCTCCCCAGGGGGTGCACAGACCCATCTATTGGGATCAGGTAAAAGGATGAAAATTCCTTTATTTTGTTTCAAGGGGAAGAAATTAAACTTTATAAACACTTGAATAAGAATTAGAATAATACTTGGATATAACGTATAAATCAATAAGAATCTGTTGAGAAGCATGCTAACATTTTTTTTCTCATGGAGCAGTTTGGAAACGCCTGCTTTTGGCAGTAGGAGCCATTAAAGTAGTAAAGCAGGAGATCTACAAGGGTGCCTGGGGGGCTCAGTCAGTTAAGTGTCCAACTCTTGGTTTCAGCTCGTCATGATCTCAGGGTCATGAGATCGAGCCCCACGTTGGGCATGAAGTCTGCTGAAGATTCCCTTCCTCTTCCTCTGCCTTTCTCCCATGCTCTCTCTCTCATAAATAAATAAATAAATAAATAAATAAATAAATAAATAAATAAAGCAAGCAAGCAAGCAAGCAAGCAAACAAGCAAGGGATCTACATGATTTCAATCCATGTTTTAAAAAGATCACTGAGGGGGTGCCTGGGTGGCACAGCGGTTAAGCTTCTGCGTTCGAGCGAAGCGAAGGAGAGGCCCAGATCAGCTGATCTGAGGTTGAACTTTGTGACCCATTTGATTAGACATTATTCATCAACATGATGAATACAGGGATCCCTCTCTCGCTGGCTGTCTCTATCTCTGTCGAATAAATAAATAAAATCTTAAAAAAAAAATAAAAAAAAAATAAAAAGATCACTGAGGAAGAAAGGTGAGCATGTGGAAGGTGGTGTAGAGAAAGGGAGGCAGGAGGTTAATAATGAAGTGGTTACAGTGATCCAGGCAAGAAGACTTGAGCTAAGACAGTCATAGTGAGCTGGAGAAAAAGGAGAGGAAGAAGATAAGGTGTATAAATGGCAGGATGGAGTGTGGGTAGGAGCGAAGCGAAGGAGAGGCCCAGATCAGCTGATCTGAGGTTGAACTTTGTGACCCATTTGATTAGACATTATTCATCAACATGATGAATACAGGAAAGGAGAAGTTTTGTGGGGAAGATGATATGTTTGGGTAAAATTTGAGATGTCTGTTGGCATAGCCTGATAGAAATGTATAGCAGGTAGTTAGATACAAATCTAGAGTTCAGGAGAGTAAAGAGTAGAAATATAGTTTTGGAAGAAATTGATCCAAAGAGGTATTTGAAACCATAGTACAGGATGAGCAATGTTCTAAAACTCAGGATGAAACCCAGGTGATTAGCAGGTTGAAGGGATGGATGAGGGGGGGAGTCCCAGGGAAGGCTGATCAGGGACTTAGCAGGGGAAGCAGGAAGACTGGCAATCCAGGAGCCAGAAAAGAGAGCATTTCAAGGAGGAAGTGCCACCAGTGTCAACATGCTACAGCAAAGTCATGGGGACTGAAAACTGATTAGAGGCAAGATTTTTGCAGTGAGGAGGTCTTTGGTGAATTAGCCAGCCCTTCCCCAGAGCTTAGCATCTTTCCTAATATCCATTTGAAGACCCTTAAAGAGACAGAGGGATCAGGGCTTTGAGGTGCTATTGATTTCCCACCATCTTCATATGAATCACCTACACTGTGGATTGTCCTTTGCCAGGACAATCCTAGATTGGCTTCCCCACGCTGATCCTTCCGAGGCTGAGTGAACTGTTTCCTATTGGGTGCTGATCTCACACTTTGCTCACAGCAAAGTGTAAGACACTGGCTGTCTGCCCTCGGCCATTGTCACTTTAAATGGCTTAATTTTGCAGAACAAGACTATCTATGCTGTAGATAGTTAAGGGAAAAGCCATGGATGACACAAGATATTCATTCTTCCAGGTTGAAGCAGTAGACAATTTCCTTTTCTTGTTAGCTCCTCGTTAGACATCTAGAAGCTCGCTTACTGGCAGAATTCTTGCCTTTGTGCAAACAATGGCTGTTTCTGTCAAATGCCGAGGCTGACAGGTCCTCAGAGAATGATTTGGGTGAGAGATCAATTTACTGAATAAATATGTAGATTTAGGAAATGTGTTTGCAAATACCCTGTAACTAAATATGAACATGCAAGATAATGAAGGGTCTAGCTCGCCAGAGGGGTGAAATTCACCAAATTACCGTAATTGTCAGGGATGCTGAACTGAATCAGGGTGACTAGGCATACTTGGTGATCCACTTCAAATGCATTTGAGGCAGCATCACCTCAAAGTAGAATTTGTTTCCTTAATAGGAGATAATATATTGCTCAGTTCTCGGGCTTGCAGCTTATTGTGTCTTTGGGGTGGATGGAAAATTAAAGAGGATTTACTTATGAGGCATATATGGTCACTGCCCTTTAGGTCTCCAAACTAGTCTCTCTGTCTCTCAGATCTACTGTCCTAATGCCACTGACTGCAAAGACATACTAATTCAATTCAATCCAGTTCATTGATTCATTAAATAAATATTTTGAGCCTTACTATTTGGCCAAGTTTTATCCTAGGTTACTGCAGTGAACAAGAGAGATGTAGCCCTGCCCTCATTCTGCCCTTATATAGTACCGGGGGAGACACACACACAAAGAAAGCAAACAAATACACCAAGTAGTTGCAAACCATAATAAGTGCCAGTAAGGGAAATAAACAAGTAGTTGAGATACATGGTACAATGTAGTGGTGAAGAATCCCAGGGACTAACCACCTGTGTAACCTTCGTCAAATGCCCTAACCTCTGCCTTAGTTTCTTCATCTAATGTTGGGATTACCTCATAGTGTTATTCATTGTGTGGATTCTGAAGAAGTGATATTTCAACCGAGAGATGAAGGATGCTAATGAACCAGCCATGCAAAGGATAGAAGGAAGCGTCCTTCGTGGAGGAAAACTCTGAGCAAGTGCTCTTGAATAAGAGCTTCAAGTTTTCTGGAAAGTTAGAGATTAGTGTGGCTGAAGGATAGTGAACAAAAGGGAGAAGAGGAGGAAGGTGGACGGGGAGAGCTGGTGGAGCCTGCCCTGCAGGATTTATTCTCAGTGTGTAACCAAGGCCTCTGCAGGCATTTCACCTGAAATGCTAGCAGTCCAGGTAGTGCGCAGTCAGCTGGTGAGGAAGGTTGGTGTCGTGTGTCACCAGCATGGGTTGGTGGTGGCTGCCTGGACTTGTGTTGATGAGGACACTGAGGTTGTGTTTAGAGGTGGCCGTACAGGGAGCTGTGACTGATGAGTGGTACCTAAATTGAGCAGTTCAGTGGGAAGGGATAGAATTGTTCACTCCTGTGTTGCTTATGCAGCCCCTGATAGGAGTGAAGGGCTCTGAGTTCAAACAGAGTGCATATTGTCCTGCAAAGCCTTTGTGTTTTGGATTATAGTAATTCTGTATTCAAAATTAAAAAGTGTGTGTTTCGTATTCCCACTAGCCTCTTTGGTTGCCTCCTGTAAGACACTCGTGATAGTTGCTACCCACTCTCTAATTAGACTGGAGACAGACACAGCCTGTGCCCCTCAGATCATTGAGAAGCCCCTTTAGTTTCTCCTGCAGTCTCTCAACTCTGCTAAGCGTCCTTGTCTTACGATCACAACATTTACAACTTTTTAAAGTCATGTATGTTTCAGCCACCATGAATTTTTGGTTTGCAATTTTGGATAATTTTTTTAAGTACATGATTATAGTCCCTTCTCAATTATCTGTTAATGTATGAGTCTAAAGACCCATATTACCCAATGTAGCAGTTAATATAAATTCATTCAATTTGATCATCAGAGTGCATTACGTATAGACGCATACTCATGTACAGGTGAACTTCTTCTCAGAGGGGTGATCTTCTGAATCACAATTTGCTGAGCTAAATAGTATCCTTGATTATTACTTCCTGATTTTCTATCAGATGGGCATTTTGAGGGGAGGGAAGAGCCACTGGTCTTAGGTACAACAGGGGTGATAAAAATGAAGCGCTTTCCCATAGTCAAGTATATTTTGTGAATAAGCCACAGATAATACTATTATGTCAACAACTAAGGATATCCCAAATAGCATGAGCCACAGCATTGAATAGCTGCTGACCTATCTCTTCCGACATGCTCTTGTCTTGGCTTCTACAACACAGAGCTCTTTTTGTATTCCTCATACTTCTCAGATTTGTCAGAGGTCCTGAAGATAGGCCTGCACCTTCTTTTACTCAATTCCCTCTCCTAGGTGAATGAATCAAACCTGGTGCTTCAGTTCCCACGGCTATGCAGATACCCCAGAAATCCAGCCTGACCTTTTCACTGAGTTCCATGTCTCTGTGTCCAGCCATTTACTTGCTGTCGCCCTCTTTCATATGTCAAAGGGAATTGAAAGTTAGCATATCCAGAGCCAAACTCATGATGTCCCTCGTCACACTGATCTACAATCCAGCATGCTGTGCAAGGCAAAAGAAATAAGATTTTTCTGACATCTCATTTTCTGTTTCTTCATAATCTGCATTCAAGTCTCAACCTTCCCCTTCCTAAATGTCTCTCAAATTCATCCACTTTGCATTTTCCCTACCAACTTCCTAATCAAAGTTCTCATCATCTCACACCTGCATTACTGTGTTACTTTCTCTAATGGTCTGGCTGCTTCCATACTTGTCCTCCTATCATCTATTTGCTATGGAGTCTTTTTAATTTCCTGAGTAGATAGTTAAAACATTTGTAAGTATGGGAAGTTTTGTTTCTCCTTTTCTAATCTTAGTTCTTTTTCTCCCTATTTGATCGCATTGGCTAGGATTTTAGGTCAGTGTTAAAATAAAATAGTGATATATATTGTGTAATGGCTTTAAAAAAATTAGATGCCTTTTAATCAGTTTTAGGAAGTCCCTTGCTATTACTAATTTGGTAACAATGTTTATCATAAAGCAGTATTACATTTTATTGTGATCACTGATGTTTTGAATTTATTTCTACCATCTTAGCTGGGATGGACTCCCCACCATTCTGATTTTCCTGACCTTTTTTTTTTCTTTTTTTCTTTTTTCTTTTGTTCCTTTTGAATTTGTTTTCAATTTTCTCATTTGTTTTTTTCCCTCTTTACCAGTACATTTTATATCCAATTCTATTAGTGGCTATTTAGGTATTCTATCATACACATTTAACTTAATCAAATCTCAAGTTAATATCTTTATAGTCCCCTGAGTAATAGAAGGATTTTAGAAGACACTGTCACTTCCCTTTTAAATATTGTACTAGGATTGTGCAGGATTTTAGTTTAGCTTTTTGGTACGTCCATAAGTTATACATTATTGTTGTTTTAAACAGTCAGTACCTGTTATGGGTTTTTAACAATAACAGTTCATCAGCACTATTATACTGTATACTTAAAAATAGTTAAGATGGCACATTTTTTGTTATAGGTTTTTTATCACAGTTTTAAAAAGGTTATGACTCCTCCTGTCACCTTTGGCTTTCCGTGTTTGTTTTCCTTCTTCTTGAAGTAAATATTTTATAATTAACCTTAGCAAATTTTTGGTAAATGCTCTCAAGTTGAATTACTCTCAGTTTATTCTGAAAGCTGGAGAGAAGTTTTCTTGGATATAGACCTCTAGCTTTTTTTTTTTTTTTTTTTTAACTATGATCACCTGTTAAGGTTAGCTGTCAATCTTACTGTTGCTCCTTTATAGGCATTCTGGTTTCTTCTCTCCCGTGGCTTTTAAGATCACCTCTCTGTCTTTGATGTTTTGCACTTTCACCATGATTTACTTAGGAATGAGTTTGTTTATACAACTAGAAGGTTGTTTTCCTGAATCTGGAGTTTGTTATTTTTAAGGTCAATACCTACACTCCCCCCCAAAAAAATTCTCACTCACTCACTCACTTTTTTTTTTTTAAGAGTTACTTATTTTAGAGAGAGAGAGAGAGCATGCATGTGGGCGGGAGGGGCAGTGGGAGAAGGAAAAAGAGTCTTAAGCAGATTTCACGTTGAGCACAGAGCCTGACATGGGGCTTATTCTCACTACCCTGAGATCATGACCTGAGTGGAAACCAAGAGTTGGATACTTAACCAACGGCACCATCCAGGTGCCCCAATTACTCTTTTTAATATTTGCACTTTTCCCATATATTCTATTATTTTTCTGAAATGTCAACTAATGTAGATTAAACCTCATATTCTCCATGTCTCATTAACTCTCATATTTTCTATCTTTCTTTTTTGTTTTTAGGGCTCATTCTGGCTAATTTCTTTGAACCTGTTTTTCAGTTTACCAATTTCTGTCTTAGCTGTGTCTAATATGCCATTTAACTCATTGACTGAGTTTTTAATTTTAATTACTGGACTATTTTCAGAGATTCCATTTAGTTCTTATTCAAATACAATTTTTCATTTTTATAATTTTTGTTTCTTAATCATACTTTAAAGCATCCTTTTTCTATTTTGAAGCTTATTAAATATGAAATTTTATATTCTTTGAATTATAATTCTTTATAATTCTGGAAGGGTGAGTCTTCATGTGTCTGATTCTGCTGTCTCCATCTTGGGTGATCATGATTCCTGGGCACTTTGTTGTTATTATTTTTTAAAGCTAACTTGCTTTAGAACTCTATCAGTTGTTATATATTTTTAGTCTTGAAATAACTTTTCATTTTCCTCCAAAGAAAATGGGGACAGTAACAACCAGAGAACCCTTTAAGTTAAAATTTCTGTTTGTGGATCCGGGCAAGGAGCATGAATATGGAAAAACAAAACCAAACAAACAAAAACATGAACAAAACAAAATCCAGGTAACTACTGGCTCGTGGTTCAGAAAGCTCAATGGATATGTGTTTTCCTTTTCCATCCAGCACTGAGGAGTGGGTAGTTTCCTCACTGTTCCCTTTCATGAAATAGATATACTTCTCACCCTCCTTCATAAGAAGGCAGAACAATTTGGGATACCAGCTTTATGCAAGGGTCTCCAATAAGCAGGCCCTAGGATTGATTTCATTCCTTCTATTCCCCAAGCAGCCACCTCAATGGAAGTTAAAGGACACTAAGGTTGAGCAAATGCCTTGGGGGCAGAAGCTGGCTTTAATGTTCTGTGAGTACCCAGAATCTCTCTTTTGTGTGGTGTTTCTCCTCTGTGGTTTCTTTAGTTTTCTGATAGTTTACCAGCTCATTTTGAAAAATCCAGCTTTGGTAGTCATTTTTACTGAGAGGTTTTCCAGGGCATTTTGTCTACCACACTGTTGGAAATGGAAGTCTTTAAACTTTTCTTCAGTTAGAATGATCTTTCCACAGTTCAAACCTAATCTGGGAGTTCACCTTCTTGAAACCCTCTAATTTCTCCTTGTTCCTCTGAGGATGAAGACAAAACTGCATGTGGCCTATGAAGGTCTGTGAGGTCTGGCCTCTGCTCCTTGCCTGTCTCCTTTTACCTGACTTACCCAGATTTCCTCCACTCCAGATTCCGGGGTCTTTATTCAGTCCCTCTGACCCACTCGACTCTCTTCTGCTGTAGAACGTGTGTTCTTGCTTTCCTGGGAGTGAAATGCCCTTCCCTCTCCTCTTCCAGGTTTCTCTTACTCTCTCTTCCTGGGTCACCTAAAGCATCGTTTCCTCGGGGAACCTCGCCCTGTATTTGCAAACTAAGTCAAATCTCTTCAGATTCTCATTGCCCCTGTATTTTGTCTTTCAAGTATGATCACATACACACACACACACACACACACACAGACACACACACAAATATTCGTTGAGCTCGTACTATCTTCCAATCACTGTGCTATGAAAAGAATTTATAACAGAAATAAAAATTGACACCCAAATATGTATCACAGTTGCTGTTCTAACTAATTGACAGGTCATCTCAGGATCTGGAAATCTAGAGATGGTAAACAGCTTTTCATGACAAAAAGTCTCTTGACTTTTTTTAGAACTGCCTTTAGGGTCTACAACTTCTGAAAGGCCTTTCACTCAACATTAATTCTTCCTCATTCAGCACCAACTCATGACGTACGTTTCATGCATGCTGGACTCTAAAACTTGGTTCTCCTTTTAAGCCCTTGAATTGATAATGAAAGTTTCTATCTAGTTGAAATATTTGTCTAATGGTAGAGGTTTAGTTTGCATTGGCAATCAAGTGTTTATCCAACAAGTATTTATTAAGTAGCCAGTCAACAACTCTGCTAGGCACTGGAAGTACAACAATCAATTGGACAGACTCAGGCCTAGTCTTCATGGGATTTTATAGTCTAGCTGGGAAAGGAGTCATGAAGCAGATAGTCTTGTGGGTGCATGTGAAATGAAAGGGAGGTATTGAGGTGCCTTAAGGCATGGAATAAGGAGGTCAAATCTCATCATGAGGTCTGGGAGGCATCCTGGAGGAAGTACCATCTAAGCTGCGACCTGAATGATAAGTAGGAATTGGTAAGTGAAGAGAAGGAGGGTGTAGCTGGTGAAAATAAAGCTAGAAGGAAGTCCCTGAGATAGTAGGGAGCTTGACTCATTTGAGCTACAGAAAGGCCAAGGTGGCTGGAATTCAGTGACAGATGGATGGAATAGGAAGAGAGCACCTGGAGGGATAGGAAGGGGTAGGTCTCCAAGTCCTTGAAGGTCAGGCCATGGCATCTGGACATTAACCTGAGGAAAATGGGGAGCTATTACAGAATTTTGAACAGAGAATGATATGATCACTTTTGTTTTTAAAATGTTCCCTCTGACCATTGTGTAGAAAATGGATTGAAAAGGGGGTACAAGTGAAGGAAGGGAGGTGGGTTCAGAAAACCCTACATGTTAGATGTGCTGGGGCCTCGAATAAAAGTGGTGACCATAAAGATGGAGGGTATTGGTCACTCTAGTTAACAATATGGTATTGTTACCAAGGCTCTGACTTGGATGCCTATGGGGCCATATGCCGTGCTGGTGAACCATGCAGGGTGAGCAGGCTTGGTCTTGGGTGACTGGAATGCCCTTATCTGACTCTTTGACCATAGAAGCCAGTGAAGAATCCTGGAGGTTTCCCTCAGTGGTAATGTAGTCCACTTATTGTTGAGGCAAACAGCACCCAGAGCAAAGTAATCTGCTAATGGTCACAACACACACTGGTGCTGGAGTCAGGTTTAGATCTCAGTCCTCAGACCCACACCACCGCTCTTTCTGTCGCACTGCTCTTTGCTGGTGGCTTGCCTCGATCTCAGCCATGGTACTACTCAGATGAGATCTTCAGCAATGGAAAACTTGACACATTTGAACTAGACACTTCCTCAGGTGTTCCCAGATTTCAAAACAAAGAGTTTTACTGCATATGTATTTTAAAACTCAGCACCATTAGTAAGGAAAATGTTAAAAATTCTATTTAACTCCACATACTTTGCAAATGTCAAAGCTCTCAGTGGAACAGAGCTGGAAACCTGGGGTTCATTATTCTTCTCAGGAAGCCGCAAGATTGCAAGGGCAAAGTTCAGATGCTCCTGGCATGACCATAGTTTAGAGTAATAATAACTTGACGTTTCTTGGGCAGTTGTCTCTCTAGCTGCAGTCCATACCAGGAATCAGGAGGTAGGTGAAAAATCAGCAGTTAGATTTTGTAATTGTAGAGGGGAAAACTGCCTCTAGTTTCTGACCTTGAGCTAGATCCCCTGGCTGCAGCCCTACTTCCCATGGTGAGAAAAAGAGAATTCAGGAAAGACTTTGGGGGAAAAGATTGTTGTAGAAAGGAACTGGAAGGCAAGAAACATTCACCCCAAAAGAAGAATAGTTATCTCTTTTGAAAATGTAACATTTACTTGTTTAAAAATCCTAATATAACATAGAAGTGTATAAGGGGACTGTTCACATATACAATTTTTTTTCTAAGAGGTAATAAAATTATCAATTTGTGCATAGATTTCCAGATTTTTACTAGGGATGTGTATGTGTGTATGTACTCATTCTGCAACTTAATTTTTTGTGCTACCATTTAAGATATCATGGACACTTCATAAATGATTAAAAAACTGAAGGGAGATATGGTCAGAGAAGCAGTCAAAACCGAATTTCTTCTCAGTACCAGTTTTAGAGCAGGTGGGCCTAAAAAGAAAATGCTGGAAGGAATCTACTGAATATTAGCTTCTCTTTCAAGTGAATCATGCAATGCGTATTTTTCTTTATATGTCTTGGAACTATGGAAAGGGGGAGGCTGTGGGAAGGAGTGTGTGTGTGTGTGTGTGTTACTGGTCCTTGAGAGCGTGTGTGTGTGTGTGTGTGTTACTGGTCCTTGAGAGTGTGTGTGTGTGTGTGTGTGTTACTGGTCCTTGAGTGTGTGTGTGTGTGTGTGTGTGTTACTGGTCCTTGAGAGTGTGTGTGTGTGTGTGTGTGTGTTACTGGTCCTTGAGTGTGTGTGTGTGTGTGTTACTGGTCCTTGAGAGTGTGTGTGTGTGTGTGTGTGTTACTGGTCCTTGAGAGTGTGTGTGTGTGTGTGTGTGTTACTGGTCCTTGAGAGTGTGTGTGTGTGTGTGTGTGTTACTGGTCCTTGAGAGTGTGTGTGTGTGTGTGTGTGTTACTGGTCCTTGAGAGTGTGTGTGTGTGTGTGTGTGTTACTGGTCCTTGAGAGTGTGTGTGTGTGTGTGTGTGTTACTGGTCCTTGAGAGTGTGTGTGTGTGTGTGTGTGTTACTGGTCCTTGAGAGTGTGTGTGTGTGTGTGTGTGTTACTGGTCCTTGAGGGAGTGTGTGTGTGTGTGTGTGTTACTGGTCCTTGAGTGTGTGTGTGTGTGTGTGTGTGTTACTGGTCCTTGAGAGTGTGTGTGTGTGTGTGTGTGTTACTGGTCCTTGAGTGTGTGTGTGTGTGTGTGTGTGTTACTGGTCCTTGAGAGTGTGTGTGTGTGTGTGTGTGTGTTACTGGTCCTTGAGTGTGTGTGTGTGTGTGTGTTACTGGTCCTTGAGAGTGTGTGTGTGTGTGTGTGTGTGTGTGTGTGGGGTGTGTGTGTTTAAGAGCATTGTTTTGGGAACACTCAATTTCTAATTATATTGAGAGAAAAACCCTGAACACCATTTTTCATGCTAATGGAGAAATTTACTTAAGTGCAGAATTATGCAGTTGAGTTCTTCTTGCCAAATTACATAAAGGCTGCAGCTCCTCACAGTAGAATGAAGGATGGCTGGGGCACACATCACACTCTATTCATAACTTAGAGTTCTTTTCAAGGCTTTTGCCTGCATCTTATTACCTACTTACTATTAATTTATTGCACAGGGTTGCTGTATTTTAAAGTAAACTGAATGTTTTAGATGGATAGTTTTCTTTCATTTCTTCCATATTGTTAACTTCTATTTTTTGTTTAGGCTGTTTATGCTTTCACCTGAGGCAGTTTTTCTTCAGTGATTGCATTAATTTTTGTATGTTCATCCTAGACATTTTTCAAAACAGGATCCCCACACGTTGAGTTTGTCTTCTGTTCTCTCACCTCCAAATCATTCTCCCCTGGGGTGATTTATAAAAGGAAGACTGTTTACTGAAAGTTCTTTGCAGTTTGCCCTAAGGGGGGATTCCTCCTCAAATGTCAGACTCTGGAAAAGTAACAGCTCGAGCGAGCGAGGAGAAATAATTTTGTCATTGACAAAAGGGTTGACACCAGGAACTGGTCTGAGCCCTCTGCCTCCCGGCTGTTTCTATCAATTAAATGACGTCTGCGTGGAGTTCTCTGGGCCACCAGGCTACTTGACAATTCACACAGGCAACATTGTTGTTAAACTAGCCCTTCCGTGTACAGTCCCTTTCAGGCGAGGCTCTACTCTTTCTCTTCTGTCAGAATAACGCCTTATGTTTCAACTTTGTTACCCTTCAAAAGAGAATTTCTCTGGCCATTGTGGAGCTGGACTACGCACTTTAGATTCATTGGACCAAAATTCCTTGTCTTAATCTGCCATTCCGGATTCCTTTTGGGTCTCTAGACTTTGGTGTTGGGAGAAGGGGTCCAGATGGTGACAATGACCATGCAGGAAAGAAGTGACTCAGGAAGGGGACCCTCTCATTCATGAATACTTCCCAGCCCTTTTACTTTGACTTAAATGTGCCTGCTGAGTGCGCTCAAGGGTTTCTTTCTGTAAATAGGATCAATAAATGCAAGGATGATTTTCAGACAGACTCAGGCACTGGTGAGGCTATAATTACTCTTCATCCCAGGTGGAAGTGGGGTGTGAGCAAGACAGAAAGGGGGAGGAGGGGGAGAGAGGGAGAGAGAGAGAGAAGGAGGGAGAGATGGAGAGAGAGAGAGAAAGAGAGAGAGAGGCAGGCAGTTTTGGTCTTAGAATATTGTGATTTTTCCAAGTAATCACTCTTCTGAAACCACGAATGACTTAATGGTTCTTTTTGTAAAGTCACTAATTTACACCTACTCTAATAGAGCAAATTAGTGGCTTGAGAATAGGAAAACCAGCCAAGTCACCTTGGATTTAGAGCTTGAACAGAAAATGGTTAGAGCCAGCCATTTAGCTTCCCTGCAGTCCTGTAACATCATCCCCTGGGCAGATGATGCTTTCTGGCCCACCCTGACTTGTTTCAGTTCCTGGCAACGGGCTATTACTTTGCTCTGTTCTCTGGAGGTAGTATTGCCTAGCGGTTAAGAGGAAAATTTGGAACCACACACTCAGGCTTAAATTCTGACTCTTCCTTTTACAAGTTGGGTGACCTTGTGCAGTTAGTATTGTGCCTGGTACATAGCAAAGACTTAGTAAGCAGTAGCTATTAGTAGTAGGAGTCTTAGTAGTCAAGGGAAGAATAATAAGGCTGCATAGCTGAAGATGACTAGTAATACTATCTACTTCATACCATTAGAACTAGTTGAACTGCTACGAGTTCTGGATTCATAAGATATTTCTGTGCAGCTACATTGAAGGTGCTGAAGTTCATTCATTTAATACTTTATCATTAGTTGATGCATTTGTTTAAACTCCCTTTTGGTGTTCCAGGCCTATTGCCACATAGACAAGGGAATATTATGACTGAGATAGCCTTGACTCTGCCTGCGTGGAACTTAGACTCTAGTGGAGAAAACAGGCAAGTAGTGATGGTGAGGAACGGAGTATTCACACCGAGAGCCCACAGTCATTGTGATAGTTTGCTTCAGTGTTGTGTGGAGTGCACAGCATTCATTAAGGACGTTCACTAAATAAATGGCCTCCCTTCCATAGCATTCCTCCAGTGCCTGGCATCACATTTAGGGGCAGAGAAACCTCTTGACTTGAGTGGCAAAGTAGCAGAATGGTATAGCATGACCTTATTGTCGAGTAATTTTGTCAGATCATAGAGGCATTTAAAATAGATTTTTCATTTTAAAAACCTTCCAATTAATCTGGCCTTGCTCCCAGGCACTTGTGAAATGAGTCAGGTATGTGTCTCGCCAAGAGCAAATTTAGGTAAAGATGTGACCAGGTGAGGAAGACAAAGGAAAGCTGGGGCCCAGGTCTAATCCTGCAGGGACATTTGTGGGACTGCTGGGGAGGAAGGAAGGAGAGCCAGACAGGCTGTGGGGGTGGAATGGGAAGGGGGCTGCTGAGGGCAGACAGGTGCCACCAGGTAGGCAGTCACTGTGCTCAGTGTCCGCTAGAGCCCTCGTTCCCTCCTCTGCTCTTCTGTTCCCCTGTTTCATGCCTCTTTAATGTCTTTTCCTTTTTCTCATATGTAAAATATGAATGATAATAGTCTGTACCAAGTGAACCAATGAATGTGAAGAATTTAGCACAGTGCCTGACCCTTAGCAAGTGCTCAATAATAATATTAAACTTTTATTATCCAACTTTTCTCACTATGTGGCGATACATAATTTACCTGCTGGCCTGCCTCATGATTTCTCTGGGAATAGGGACTGGGTCGTACTCATATTTATCTCCCCTGCAGTGTCTGGCACGCAGTAGGTGCTCAACAAATTGTATTTGTCTTTATGAAGATGTTGTTGTTTTTTTCCCTTCATAATGCTTACAAAGATCTAGAAGAAAATTATGGTACTATATAACAATAGCTAGCATTTATTTAGTGTTTACTATGTGCTAGGCACTGTGCTACTTGCTTTGCATGCATTATTTGCTTGTAGGACCACCTTATGGGGCTAATATCATTTTACTGATTTTGAGAAAACTGAGCCTTAGAGAGACCAAGAAACTTAGCCAAACCCACCTAACTGATAACTGTCAGAGCAAAGTTTGGAACCCACACAGTCTTACCTAAATTTCTGCATTGCTTTAAAGAGGTAGGGAAGAAATCAGGAGGATGCCTGTGAATGTGGCTCAGAGGAGCTGGAAGTGACCAAGGCATAGAAAACAAAATGGGGCTGGAGTGCCAGGAAACCCACCACCCCTGGATTCTAAAGCGAATCTTCCTGCTAGCTTTCCAAGCCTGAGGATGCCTTGGTTAGATGCTGCTCCCTTGGGCTGCTGGCCTGAGGTTGGCATCTCAGTTTTAGGCTGATGCTTTATGTACCTGCATGTGAGAAGTGGTGCAAAGCATTGTACACGCCATATGGGGCCCCATTGGCATTTAGTGAGTGCTCAGCTGTGCACAGTGTCTCCTGAATGAATCACATGCAAGCAGAGCATCGCTATGTTTATCCAAGCCCTGGGAGCTGGAGTGCTTGTCGTGGTTGGGCTCACATGCCCCAGAACAGCGCCTTGCAGGTTGTTCCAGTTTTCTCTGTGGTCAGGGCCTTTGGGCCCTTCAATAATTCGGTCCCTGGCAGGATCAGCTGGTTTCTGAAACATCTTTCCAAGCGTGCTGAAGCCAAAAAAAAAAAAAAAAAAAAGCTTCCCTCCTGAAGCTATAACAGAGACCAACTGTTAAAAAAGGACCTTGAAACCACATCTGCTGTGCCCTTGACTTCAAGGCCACACTTAAAGCCTTGCAGATAGATGAAGCATTATTTTTTTCTTCTTTCTTCCAGTTTCTCAGGAGAGGCCCTACAGTGCTGAATGGCCCCCATCATCACTTTATTTTTTGCATGTAATCTAAAACCCTTATGCATTTTATTTGCCTTAGTGAGACTCCTTCCTGGAAATACTCCTTTTATTTGTATGTGCTCAGATGAGAGAGTTTCCCAGTATGATCACTTCTGTGCTTGGGAACCAACAACAACAATAAGAATAGTAGCTGATATTTACTTAATGCTTATTAGGTGCCAGCTATAATATTAAACACTTGAAAGACATTATCTCATTTTTTCCTACCTCAAAATCCCCTTTGAGTGAGCGTTATATCTCCATTTTGTCAGTAAGGAAGGTAAAGAGTCCAAGGCCTCACAGTCAGCATATGGAGGAGTCTGGCTAAATAGCAAAGCCCTTTGCACTAAATAGCTGTTTGCGTCACTTCTCCTGCCCAACTGTGCTCATTTTTTTCAGCTCTTCTTTCCATTTCTACCCAGTAATACCCTAGGCTTAAAAATTCACACACACACACACACACACGCTAAAAGGCTGCAACAATTTAGCTTAATGATGTAGTCACTGTTAAATGCAAGCCATTTCCCTGCAGAATTAGTTTTTTTAATCTTTGATGAAACTCAGGCAGGTGTAGAATATTTTTCCTTTCCTGGACTAGAGTGTGGTGTTGAGGTACTTTACTTGTGACACGAATAACAGGGAGCAGCTTGGATTCCCACTGAGGCAGATGTCCCTGAGCTTGGCCTCCTGGGATCTGTGTCATCTGCCCTCCCCCGTTATGTTCTCAGAGCACAGAAGGAGAAGAGTGCCAAGTTCTGGCTCGAGCTATAGCACTGGTACAGTCTGTGACCTAGAGCAAATCAGATTTTTCTTGGTGGTAGAAATTAAATTCAGTTTCTTACAAAGTTTAAAGTTGAATGCATAGCCCTGACTTGGTCTCATAGCCTAAATGTCTCTTTTCTTTCCTACCTCAGTCAAATAACATTTAAAAGATGGCAGTGAAGCCAAGTCACTTGCCCACTTGGGCCCTCGGTTTCTTCTTCTGTACAATGGGAAGCATGGACTAGACGCTCACTGGCCTTCCCCGCAGCTCTTGGTTTAGAACTCCAGGGGGCCGCAGGAAGAAACCCACCCTACCCCGCAGAATTCTGACCAGATAAGGTTGCAACAAATTGAACCAAGGCTAGTTTAAGAAAAAAATGAATTTATTGGAGGGGTATTTGTGCAGCTCATACAATCCAAACACACACACACACACACACACACCACAGAGGTTGGGGACCAGGGTTGCTTGAGGGATTTCTTCATAGGAGTTCGTGAACATTCCCCTGGAGTGCTGCAATTAAGAGGACCCCCATTAAAGTCCGTTTTTATGTTTTTGTATTAAAAAAATACAAATTCCCGGGAGAGAGCCACCAAAAGACCATTCAGTTATGGAAGGTGGGGGAGGCAGGGTCAAACAATAGGAAAAAGCTGCTGGAGGCCATTCTTGTAGGCTGCACAGGTGGTTCCCAAGAAGAGGACTTCGTGGGAATCCTACGCCCTACCCCATGGAAATACACTAATAAGTATGCTTTACAGAGAAAGTCCATATGTAGGTAAATAATGATAACTTCACCATGGGCAGCCATGTCTGGGTATTAAACGTGGGTGAGAGACACTGTAGACCATAATAGGGATTGCGAGATTGCTCATTAGACACTTTCAGGTAGCTGTGGCTAGTGAAAAGAGTAACGGATTTCAAGGCAAAAGTCTTGGGGGATGGACCATTCATTAGTTTAGCTTTGGACACAAAGAAAAACTAAACAATATCATCTCATGGGGAAAGAACCGCCACTTTGAATTAAGATCCTGCCTTCCTCTCTACTAGATCTGGTCTCATAGTTTGCACTTTGATGGAATTTGGGCAAGTTTCAACCTCTTAGGAATTTCTGTGTCCTTATCTCTGAAGTGGGAACAATAGTAATATTCCTACAATAACCAACAAGACGACAGCTAACATTTGCTGGCACAAGGCATATGCCGAGCGTTTCACGTGCGAGCGGGTCTCCTCACGGTACTTGGTCACGGTGCTGTTATGGCCTGTTTTGTAGATGAGGAACCGGGGCTTGCAGGAATGAAGGGAGGCAGTAAAGCATAAATCAAAGGGCTGTACAAAGTGATTGAGAGGGTGGGCCCAGGAGCCGGATGGGCAGGCACGAGGTCTGGCTCTAACGCTTCCAGGCGTGGAGTCCTTGGGCGTGTTGCTTGAGCTTCATCAGTCTGTAGAATGGGGTAATGATAGGGCCCACCATGGTGTAGTCATGAGACTAAGTGGTTTAATATGTATGCAGACAGTGCCTGGGGCAGAGCAGTGTGCAATAACATCTACTATTATTCATAAGGTCTTCAGTTAGTACGGGGCAAGGTGGAGGTTGGAGACCCAGAGCCGAGGGACTCTAAAACATATACTTTATGGCTGACATCTCTATTCTAGCAGGACAAGAAGGTTCAGAAGGGAGGAGTTTAAGAGAAGGGTGAGGGCACGAGGGAGGGAGAGAAAGAGAGAGAGAGAGCTGCTTCAGGACTCTTGGCTCCTCTCACAGCCTTGTCTCTATGACCTTGAACTAGATACCCAGAAAGTCAGCAGCAATCACTGGGTCCTTGTAATCGATTGGAACATTCAGTACTGGCTTTCCCTTAAGCTTCTGACTTCAGGGGGGCTTTAGGAAGCGGTAAGTTAGGAGAAAAGAGGAGAGGCAGAGAGTGACTAACACACAGACAGAAAGATGGAGTCAGAAAGACAGAAAAGCAGAGATAAACGTAATGACCCAGAAACAGAGTAAATAATACTCACAAGGAAATGAGCAGGCACACGTTTAAAGACAGAGAAAGGCAATAGAAGAGAAGCAGAACGGAAAGAAAAGAGGGGTGAGGGGACGGATGGGAATTCAGTGTACACAGCAGTTGATGGACCGCCCTTCCTGTGGTTGATGGAGCAAACAGACCTGTTAAGTGTGTCAGCAGTTTATCTAAGGAAAGCACCTTTCCCACAGCCGCAGCAAGTGGCGTCTGACTGTGTAGGGCAGTGACAGGAGACACTCTTTATCTGGATTGGAGACAGGAGCACTCTTCTCCGTATTTCGTGCAGGATGCCACAGATTAGGCTGCAGATTTTTCATGGTTGGCGATAAAGCCTCGTTTAGAGAGGCCTAGGGCCAAACAATACTCCAAGGCTGGGCCAAGAAGGCCATAAGCCTTAGGAACCTAGAGATGGATTTTATACGAGGGATGGTTTCTATAAAAAGTTGCATGTATACCTTCATGCGGGCCTTGAAAATCTCTGCAAGAATATCTATCCAAATGTTAACAATCCTTATCTCAAGGTAGGATTAATGAGGAGTCTCACTTCATAAGTAATGTGTTTCTGCTATGTTTGCATTTTTGACAGTAACAATATAGGGCCTTTATAAAAAGAGGAACAAAAGGTTTCAACTAGATGATAAGCACACTTTTTGGAATGAGAGGGCCAGGTACACAGTGCCCCCCCCCCCAGGGAACTGGCAAGTACGGATTTGTCTGACAAGCAGGCAATGGCTAAGTGGAAGGGTGGAATACTTGAAAATATTTCTCCTTGATGCTTCCCAGACACTTTGGAAATCTGGTGACCACAGTCTCTCTTCTGATTCTTGCAGAAGGGTGAAATTATTAATGTTCCCTCAGCTTGGATGAGTTTTATTCCTTTGAGCTTCTTCAGGTTTTAAAAAAAAAAAAAGGCAGGAGTCAGTGGGAGGGTATCTGTTCTGCTCATGGACAGAGGTTTTCCTGCCAGTGAACGATGCTTGGAAACACTGCTGGCTCAGCACCATGGTGCTGAAGTCCCTGTCTCCCACCCCTCACTCTAAATTTTAAATGAAGTTTGTGGCTGGCCTATACTTTCAAAGTTATTGCCTGTAGGCTTGAAAAATGACCCAGGTGTGTCTTCTTTCAGGCTTTATGAAGGCAAAGAACAGATGGAGTTTGAAGAATCCATGAGACGGCTCTTTGAATCTATCAACAACCTGATGAAAAGTCAATATAAAACAACCATCCTTTTGCAGGTGGGTTTACACTACAAAAAAAAAAACAAAAAAACAAAAAAACAAAAAAACAAACACACACACACACACACAAAAAAAAAACCCAAAACAACTCTTTTCCTTTGGTCACCTGATTAATAACAGTATGGTGAGATAATGTCTACTTTTGCTTGAATATGTAACCCTATGTTAATGGAAGGCCTGGGCTGGCCACAGGGTACAAGGATCATGAACACCAAAGAAAGCACATTTATTATTTGTTTCCTGTGAGGGCAACAGTGCCTCTTTTTAAATCGCTCCGAAGCTTTTGCTACCTGGAAGGAAATAGGTCAAGCCGGATCCACCTCTAATGGCGACAATGGTGGGGCGCCTGGATGGCTCAGTCAGTTAAGTGTCCAACTCTTGATTTCAGCTTGCATCTTCATCTCAGGGTTGTGAGTTCAGACCCAGCAATGGGCTCCATGTTGTTCATGGAGCCTCCTTAAAAAGAAAAATAGTAATGGTAACAACGGTTAAGGTGGCAGCCTCTTAAACCCTCTACTTTCGATTCTCAGCACCGTAAGCTCAGATCCCTTTTTGGGGTTAGAGTCTCCTCAATAAACAGGAGATACTTTGGAGAGAGGTCCTCTAATTTATGGCCCATGATGCTAATGTACGAACTCTGTAATCTTTGAGAACCCTTGAGTCCCACCCCAAGTCTGAGCAAGAGTTTAGCAGCAGAGAGCCTGAATGAGGAGGCTGTTTTAGGGGAAGACTTCCTAACTTTCACAGGATTGACTTGTAAGTGTGCAGGGAGGGCTGCCTCATGTCACATGAATAGGAAAAAACTCATCTACTGAAACAATGAGTTAACGCAGATTACTTCTTTTCCTTCTTTTAATCAGAGTTATCCTTTTAGTTGCTAATATAAAATCTGCTGTGCCTGGGATCGCCCAGCCTCTGGCTGGAATGGATGAGGTGCTAGTGTCAGTTAGAACGGAGGCAAGAAGGCAGAGGCAGAAGTCTGTCTAGCAGCGTTCACTGCTGATGCCACGGCTCCCCAGGTTTGCACATCAGAATCTCTTGGGGATCTTTAATAAATTCTGATGCCTGGTTACCACCACCAGACATTCTAATTTAATCAGTATGGAGTGTGACCAGGGCAAGCAGTTTAAAAAACTCCCTGGTGTTCAGGAATCACTTTGCTAGTGGCTTTGATTGAACAAATGTTGGTGACCTCCTTGTGTGTGTGTGTGTGTGTGTGTTTGCATGTGTATGTGTGTGTTTGCATGTCTATGCGCGTGTGTGTGTGTGTGTGTGTGTGTAGATGGGGGCTTTGACTAGTTCGCCAATGTATCCTCAGCACATTGAGCAGTCCTGATACATAGCTGATGCTGAATAAATATCTGTTGAATGAATGACCCTCAGGATAGGTGTGCAGCTCTCCACTTCATAGATGAGGACACTGAAGCTCAGAATTGATACCACGTTGTCAGGCTCCACTGCAGTCAAGGGTGTGGCTGGCGTTCAGATGGCCTCATGCCTGGCTCTGAAGACCGTGCTCTGAGCTGCTATATGACACTGTTCTTTACACTATCCATTTAGCACCTACTGGAGATAAGACTGTTTTCTCCAGGGTGAGTCTTACCGTTTTTACCTTCCTTTCCCTTTTGTGTGTGCGTGTTTGTTTTTTTTCCTAAGTCCTCTCTCATCCTTTTACAAAGCTTCATCATTTTACAACAAGGGAATAAAAGGAGCAGGGGACAGCATGAAGAAATGTGATAAGAGTCGGAGCCTGTGACCCCGCCTGTGTCATATTAGAAGCAGCTGAGCTTCCAGGGGGAGGTGTGAGGATGTTTGGTGAGGGCTGAGGCTGACTGGGAGAGGCTGTGGCATTGAGTCAGGTCTGAGATAGCTCTGAGGCAGTGAGGTACGAAGGAGCAGAAGTGACGGACAAATGAAGGAAACAGTTAGTGGGGAAGAGAAAGGAGCAGGTGTCTCAGAGAGGTAGAGGGACCAGGAGAGGGACAGAGCACTGACCTTGAGAAAGCCAGAGGGCAACAGCTCTCATGGAGTCAGTCTTTCTAATTTCAGCACCTATTTCCTGGTAGTGAACTACCTGTACCTTGGGTGACAGGACAAAGGGACAGAGGGATTAAGAAGGGAAAGAAAGGAGGAGAAAGAAAGAAAGCTACAAAGCAAAGAGGAGCCAGTCAGCATCCGTGGCACCGAGGAGACCTGGATGTTCTTCTTGCTCAGCTGTATGACTGTAGGCTGGTCATTTAACTTCTCACTGTCGGTTTCCTCATCTGTAAGCCCTCACTGTTTACACGAGGATCAAGTAAACACTGTCTACAAAAGAGCAGATTATTAAAGGCTATGTAAACGCAGAGAACTAATGTAATTATTATTGTCTGGGCATAAGCCTTTTTACCCAAGTTCTTACTGCCTGGGAAGCTATGTTAGAAATGCCTTATTTTCCCTGGTATTTGGGCTAGGTTATGCTGGTTTCTCCTCATGGATTTCCACCCCCGAGTCATCAAAAGGGCCTTCATCTCTTTTTTAATTTGCTCTGAGGACCAAATTTAGCTTCCACAATTTACATAAAATCAACGATACTTTCTACCTATTTCTATGGTTGCTGAAAATTTGGCAAAGGAGGATATAGCCATATCCAAATATGGAAAGCAACAACCTTTGAAGATTTAATGCCGGTTTAAGGTGTAATGTGTGAGCTGATGAGGGGAGAGAGGTCAAGACCATGTCATGTGAGCAAGCTCCATACAAGGAATCTTCTTGGACTTTGGTGTTTGCTACTGGGGCAAGAGCTTTGGATTTCATGTCAGAAAGACCTCGGTGGGAACTGAGCATCTGCACTTGGGCATGGGACGTTGGGCAAATTGCTTCAGTTTTCTGGGCCTCTGTTTATCCTTTTATGAAATGGAAAGCCTAATATCTAATTTAGAGGAAATATTGAGAGGATTAAATAAAGCAATGTATGTAAAGGGAGAAATATAGAGCCTATTACCTATTTCAATTTAAATAGTTTTTAGCCATTTATACCTCTCCCTTCTTTACCTCATCATAAAACAGAAGCGTTTGGAGCATTTGCCTAGAGTAGAAGGAGATATTTATATTCCTAACCTTGTTACGTGAGGCTGAACGGTTTTAGGACGTTTGGTTATTCAGCTAGATCAAGAAACATAGGTATAAATTTCAGGGAGAATAAACCCACAAGAACTGACTCTATGGGGAAAAAAAGGAATGACGTAGTATAGGATGACTGGAGTCCTGATTCTGAGCCTGCATGGGGTATGGTTGGAAAGAGTGCTGTGACCTATTAGTAGTGTCTTTCATACATTTTGGGTGAGAGCGTAGAGTAAGAATGCCAATGAGTGCAACTTTACGCCTCCAGCTGGGTAGCAGCTCATGGTGGAAACCCTCATTCATGCCTGCTTTAATTTAGCGTAGAGCAGATCTGGTTCAATCAATCTCGGCTTTGTCCGTTGTGAGTTCTGGGATCTCATCAAGTTATTTCTCATTTCTAAGACTCATCTGGTGTTTGTGAATTGCTTCCTGTAGTTTTCCTTATTGTTCAGAGTTGGCATGGCAGCAGCTTGCTCAAAACTATGGAGAATTTAAAACCAGCAATTCAAAGAAAGTAGAAGATCATTAAAAATGCCTTCCATTGATTATCTACCATGTGCCAGGCATGAAGCTGGGCTCTTCATATCCAGTGTTTTGCATCCTGCCGGAGATCTGCAAGGGATCACTGTCTTCGGTGTCCATAGGAGGTTCATAAAGTTAAATAATTCATCCCAGATTATACCTATCCACAGTGGTGGAGCTAGGATTTGAAAGTACCTGGGTCTCTTGACTCCAAAGTTAATGTTCTCCCTGCCACAAGGAATGGATTAGGACGGGGGTTTCCATGTATTTTCAGTAACAGGCCATAAGCTTAGAAGGCCCCATGTGTGCCAGCCCTATGAGCATTGTTGATAAAACTGATGGTAGGTTGAGAGGATCAAAATCAGACATGAGTGAAATGGATGTAGCTCGAATGTGAGGAAAGGGCATTTGGTGACATTATGCAGTTGCATTTGTCCAATTCGCCTTTAGGTCCAGGGTTCATCATAATGCTCCAATTTGATGGTGCGAGTGAAAATAAATGAACAGCTCACATTGAATGGCATGCTTCCTTGGCCACTATGATTGTCATACATGCTAATAATGCCACCAGAGTGTCCAGGAGGGTAGGGGAGCTCTGTATTGTGTATCCCCAGTATCCGAACCCGTGGCTGCCACTTAGTAGGTACTCGAATATTTTTTGGCTAAACAAATGAAACAATGAACACCAGCTTGCACTGTTTTGTGCTTTAGCATTTATTATGTATCACACATTAGGCTGAAAGCTTTATATATATTGTTAGCTCATTTGATATTTATAACAACCCTATTAGGCAAATACTCTGCTTATCTCTACTTTACAGATGTGGAAATGGAGGCTTAGCAAGGCTGAGTAGCTTAACCACAACTAAGAACGGGCAGGTCTGGGACTTGAATCCAGACGGTGTAAGTCCAGAGTTTGTGCTCCTAACCACGACCAAACAAAGCATAGTTTTCATGAAGGACTTGGCCAAATCTTTCCTGCAAAATGCCAAATGGATAAGCAATAAGCAGCAGTAATAACAATAGTAAAGATGGATAGATGTTTGGTTCATAGTCATGAAGGCAAGCTAATCAAGGATGCCTTTTTCTTTCCTCTCTTTTCGTTGTTTATTGGTATAAAATGTTCAAATGTCCAACTAAAGGAAGAAAGTGGTCCATTCTTGGGAACAGGCCCACAGGCTGTATGCTGAAGTCCCGAAGTAGGAGAAATGAAACTTACTATTTAACTTGTCCCCTTCTCAACCATATACCCCATACTTAGGGGTAATGTTTGGGGAGGATGGATTCAGTGGTGGGAGGATGACATTTTGTTTCGGTGAGGCTGCTGTAGTCATACTGATAACTAACATTTAATCTTCACATTGGCCTTAAATTAGGTGACTTTGTTTCCTTCATTTTCCTGGTGAGAAAATGAAAACACAGAGAGTTAACCTGCCCAAGGCCACATAAGATAAAAGTAATCCACAAGGACTTGACTCAGACAATCTGCCTCTCCAGCCAGCACTCCGTAAACACTGAACTCCCCTGCCCCCGCCAAGCCATGGGGGCCGGCATAATGTTCGGTTCCACAAAGCGTGGAGACATATGTATTCTGGAACGTGTCGGTCCATCTTTCCTTCTCTTTCCCTGAAAGATTGTCAAGGAGGCTGACTGTCCTGAGAGAGCAGCATGTACTGTTCTTAAGGACAGCACCGTATCTCCAAGGAAGCTATCCTCTTCTGCTCATGCTGTGCTGCATTTCTGTGACACTGTCCAGTTTCCATGGACCTTGGCCATCCAGTGCTTGGTGAAAATAAAAGCACTGAAAATTGGTGGGATGGAAATACTGTCTGTGCTCTTGAATGAGGAAGATGTCTAGTGCTCCTGTAAAACCTTGCATCACTGCAAGACATGCTCTCTTTGGCTAAAATTCTGTCTACTGGCATTGGTGCAGTTGGCTCTCACTCCCTTTGGAGGGAGAGGGAGCATGTAAAAACTTAGAAGACAAATCCCCTTTGAGTTTGAGGGTGTGTTTGGTTTGATTTTTGTTGTTCTTTTTAAATAATTGCTGTTTCTAGCAGCCCAGGATTATCAATTCTGGGGAAGTCCATCTGGGTAACAGTCATCTCAAATGTCCTCTCATGACTTATCTCTGGGCCAGTGAAACCAATGTTGCTTGGTTTGGATCTGGCTCTCTTCTTGAGGCTGAAACTAGCCTTTGAGAGGGTCCAGAGTTGGTGATTAATCTAGGAAATCCTCTCAGTGCCACATGATAAGCTAATTACTAAGTTGGCAAATGTTTTCCTGGTGTCCATTCTTACAACCCCTGATACATGAGGTGAGGAAGATCCTTAACTGAGGAGATGTCAGAAAAACTGTACCTTCTTTTAAAAAATTATCCTCATAAAGAGGAGAAAGTTCTTTTTCTACTTCCTTCACCAAAAAGCCTTCCCTCCCCTATTGAAACCTGCTCCCTTGCCAAGATGGAAACCTTTCCTTAAAGCAGGGTGGGCAGTAGCAAAACACACTGGCTAGGGCCCAGCTGGACAGAATCAGGTACACATTCTTATTATGCTGCATATTAGCTGTGTGGCTTCTGGCAAATTACTTCACCTCTCTGCCATAGTTTCCTTGCTGGTAACATGGGATGACAGTATCCATAGAGTGGTTGAAAAGTGTAGTGAGGTCATACATGTAAAGTATTTGACATCTTTAAAGTTTCCAATAACGGTTGTTATTTTAAAACCCTATAATAAATAATCCTATTATATACCTTTATATACATATGCATACATAAACTTATCTGTATATGTTTTTCTTAAATATTATATGCAAAATAGGAATATATATTATGGAATAAATGTAATAACATGATCATATTATTTTATGTATAATAGTAGTATTAATGAGAGTAACAATTACACCAATAGTAAAGCAACATAGTTCCCAGGAGGCCAATAGGTTTAGAAAACCAAGCTGTTTCTAGTTTCCAGGCCTTAGAAACACGCAACAAATGGAGGGCCCCAGGGGGTCTTATGGCTGAGCTGGTCTGCCTTCTGCGGGAGTTTGCTGCTTGCACCTGCTGAACCTACCTGCTATTACTCCACTCACGTGTGTAAGAACCGTGTGAAGGGAAGAGCTATGGACAGGAGCCCTGCGGTCAGTGCTGCAGGCTTCCTGGATGAGAGGTGGGCCGTCCTTGTTGGAAAAGAAAACCACAGACCTGCCACTTCTCTGTGAGGCCGCCCAGATGGAAGTTTAATACTCTCCAGTTGAGTTGATAACACCCTCTGAGTCTCAGGGTGACAGCTACTTTGTGTGTTTTACTTTATTGTCAGCCGAGAGCTGAGAAGCTGGGAAGATTGGCTCCTTGTGAAACATCCCTTGTCCCAGCCCCGTCCAACCCGTCCTCACTATCAGCTGAAGCATTCAAGTGTGCATGCCAGTGTAGGACTCCTGGTGATGGCTGTTCTGCAGCATCGCTTCAAAGCCCTGGAATGGTATGTGGCCCTTGAAAGCCAGGAACTTGCTGTAGACAATGAAGTCCTGGCTTTCCCAACTTGCTGAGGGTTCGATCTCCGTTTTTGTCCTCTCACTTTGGCCTTAATTCTGATGAGTACGTATTATACTTTGTCCAGGTGCTGGGGAGTAAGGGCAGGAGTTTGAGAGAAGAAATAAGTGAAATTCAGCACACACACCGTTGGGAGCCTACTATGTGCTGTACATTGCAATAGATACATGATATACTTTATTTCACATCATTCCCCTTTACCCCACGTGAAGATGCCGAGGCTCAGGGTGTGAATAAATGGGCCTTGGCACATGCAGGTGCTAGGGGGAACATTGTGGTTCTTGCCCAGATCCCCATGGGCCCAGAGCTCTATGTTCTTTGGTCTAAGAGTTAATGAAGGAACAGAGTGCCTGCACCAGTCTTTTTCACGGCATATGCCTCAGCGTAGGGCATCTCTTTAGAATTTCGACATTGTCAGTAGGTATTCCCATGGGGAAAGTGCAGTGTGATTTGGCTAGCACAGTGTTAGAACAGGTAAACAAGAATGACTCATTCTTTAGAGAGAGTGTGGGTTCCTCATACCTCCTTACTTCCCACGGGCCCAGATTCATCCCATTCATTCTTTTCTTTTGCTTGCCCATCTTCTCAGGCATCTGTTTTTGCTACATCTGTTTGGTGCTTTTATCAAAATGGCCTTGACCAACTAGGTCGGAATGCATTGGATACTGTAACTGCCTAGAGGAATGTTATAGTGTGTCTTAGCATATTAAAATTCTGAAAAGTTCTGCAATTAAAAAAAAAAAGCTCACTGGCTTAATTTTGCTTAAACTGGAGTTTCTGCAAATTATTTTATTGCAAACCCGTTTTCCCTCACAGGATACCTAGCTAACATCATCTTATGGAACAAGGGTTTCCTGCTAGAGCGTCAGCTTTGGAATCTTGTTATCTCTTGTCATCTTGATGTGAAAGAATAAAAAATAAATTCCTAGACACAAAATCCAATAACTATAAAGAAAAAGTCTTACAAATCTGACAACATACAGATTAAAGTTCTTCTGTGCAATGAAAGATATGACTAGCAACAAACAACAGGACAAGCAAGAGGAAATTCTTCCAAATGGTGTTGCTGCAAAATGGTTAATTCCACAAACAAATAAGGAAATAATCCACCCAAAAGAAAAATGAGAAGATATGAACAAGCAATTTAGTAAATACAGATATTCAATAAAAACAGAAAAGGTGCCCAATGCACTAGAAACCAAAGATTTGTAAATCACCATTATAAATTAGATAACACATTGCCAAAACTAAAAAGATTTGTGTACCAGTGTTAGCAAGGTTATAGGGAAAGGAGTAAAAGGAAATTGGTTACTGTTTCTTTCTAAGGTAATATGACAGCATTTCCTAAAATACACTATATATATATAAAATACACATTTTGATGCATTAATTCATCTTTGAGTAGTCCATCCTGCAAGGATTCTTACAGGTACACAAATGTATATATTAATTCTTTGTACCACAGTTTTATAATAAAGAAAAACTGAAAATAGTATAAAATCCATCCATCAGTAAGGGAGGGGTTAAAGGTACTGTGTACCCATAGGGGCATTGCTGAGTAGTGGTTGGATATGAAGAGAGTGTATTCTATGAGATGACATGCAAAGATTAGTGCTGCATGTATGGTTCACTGCAGAAAGCAAGGTGCAGAACTATCAAAAGTACACACACACACACACATGCATTAGCTAGTGAGCATTCCTGCATAGAAAACAGTCTGGAAGGAAACTCATTGATAGTGGCCCCTCTGGGGAATAAGGATTGGGGCTGAGATGGAGATGCAGGACTTCAGTGACAATTTTCACCTTAATACTTTATCCTGTGTGATGTTTTTTACATTGCACATATATTACTGACTTTCAAAAATCATCAACACAAGAAAAAAGAAAAGGCTGAAGCATAGAGAGAGAGAGTTGTTATTTAATGAGGGGGGCATGTAACTTAAGGCTAATGAGGGGTGGCTGCCTGAATTTGAACCTTGGCTCTTCTACTTGCTAACTTTGTGATTTGGGTCTGGTTATTTAGTCTTGATGCACCGGAGGTTCCTTATCTATGAAAATAGTATATCCCTTGTAGGACTGACATAAGGTTTAACAAGATAATCTATTAGGTGTTCAGTGTCTGCCCCACTAAAAGTTCTCAGAGAATGGTCATAATTATTATTTATGTTAACTAAGAAGCTCAGTTGTATATGGTTAGGACTAAGATTTTCTTTAAGAAAGGAATTTTCAATATTTTTATTTTGATCTGATTACTAAAGGGTGATTGATTAATGTTGACTATGGAACACTTAGAATATGAAGAAAAAGAAAAAAGAAAAAAAATTTTTTTAAAGACTTTATTTATTTACTTGACAGAGACAGAGACAGCCAGCGAGAGAGGGAACACAAGCAGGGGGAGTGGGAGAGNGAGGAAGAAGCAGGCTCATAGTGGAGGAGCCTGATGTGGGGCTCGATCCCATAACGCCAGGATCACGCCCTGAGCCAAAGGCAGACGCTTAACCGCTGTGCCACCCAGGAGCCCCGAAAAAGAAAAATTTTAAATGCAGCCTTCCACTAGATGCTTAAGTATTATTTTTCCAGCCATGTGACTTATAACTCCTTCTGTAGAAACTGCAGTATACTCTGCTGTTTCACAAAGGATGCTGTGATGCACGTGATTGGGTGGGTCTCATACCTCTGGATGCATCAGTTCACTTACACAGAGGAAAGAAACAGGCCACCACAATGCGCAGCTAGTACACTAACCCAGTAGTGGTCCGAAACATGCCTACAGTTGTTCACAAATGGGCCAGGGAGAGAAAATATGAGTCACTCAGTCCAAGCTGTCCCTGCCACCCACAAAACAATTCAAACATACCATCCATCTTCCAATAATGGTAGAAATTACCACTTAATGGGCACCCAAAACAGGCCTGGCTCTCTGTCGGATGCCTCATGTATATGATTTTTAATTTTTCCAATCAAAATAGGTATTATTTTCCCTGTTTTAGATATAAGGACATTGACACATCAAAGAGGTTAAGTGTTTTGTCCAAAACCACATGGTTACTAGGAGTAGAACCAAGATTTGACAGCAGGGATCTAACTTTGCAGTCTGTGATCATCACATACATTACTGCCTCCTTGAAGATAGAAGAAGTTGTGGCTGGCTTTTGTCATCAAAGAAGTGCATGCTAATGTTTCAGTGTGCATACAGCCTTGAACCTCTGCAGGAGTGCCCAGGATTCAGGGTCATTCTCCCTTGATTCCTCTCACATTGTAAAGTATCCTCCTTATCATGTGAAGTTATTGGACGTGGACATCCCTCATGTTGATTTCACTTTCCACCTAGGTGGCGGCTTTGAAATACATCCCATCTGTCCTCCATGATGTAGAAACGGTCTTCGATGCAAAGTTACTCAGGTGAGAGCTCACCATATACTTTCCTGGCTCTGATGGCAGCCAGGGGTTCAGAGGGAGAGGAGGAGTGCTTTTATGGGGGGATTCTGCATGGGCACTCAGAGCTGGGGCGGGGAGAGCACATGGTTAGGAACTTGGTGTAGAGATTCCTGTTGGATTTTTACATTCTGGTTTTATTTTGTCAGACTTTGGTGAAAATCACCATAAAATAAGCATCCTTCTTTGATGACACGAATGATACAGAATGCAAACATTTAAGATTAAAGAACTGATAGTTGGTGTAAATGTTGCCATCTCATTTGCACTTGAAGTTTATTTTGGGGTCCCAATCTGTGTCCTGTATGTACTGTAGAGAGCAACCTCCAATCATTGACAGGAATAATAGAGAGATAGGCTCCCTTTTGCCTTCTTTACCCCGTTTCTTTCATGAGATGAACACATTAGTTTAAAGTGATTATGCTGTTAGAATAGAGACCTCTAAGCCAGATAATGGCCTTTCCTTCTTTTTCCTAAATTCCCTTAAGTTCCAAGATAACATATAGAAGATTTTAAAACTTTTTCTATTGAGATACTTTTAGATCTAGAAAAGCGTTGCAAAGATAGTATACATATGCCCTTCACCCAACTTCCCTTAATAAGTTCAAATTGTACTTAGCTGTGGCACAGTCATCAAAACCGAGGCATGGACATCACTACAATTCTATTCACTGCTCTCCAGATGTGATCTGGATCTTGTCAGTGTTTTCATTCATGGCCTTTTTGTCTTCATACCAAGATTTCTACTCTCTTCTTCTCAGCCTGCTAGTCTCAAACTAAATGTTATCTTCTCAGAGGAGCTACCTCTGAATATTGTAAATCAATTCAATTCCTCCCCCAGCCCCTACTCCACTACTCTCTGATACAGCTCCCTATTTCTTGTCTTCATTGCACGTATCCTCTCATATTGATTTGTTTGCCTCTGTGTTGTGTGCCGACATCCATGAGAATGTAAGTTCCATGTCGACTGGGACCACGTCTGTTCCTATTGTATCCCCACTGTTGTGCACATTGCCTGTCACACATCAAATAGATGCTTAACAAGTACTTGAAGGAATGAATGAACACAATGAGCTGATTTTGGAAAGCTTGACAGGGGCTATAATTCTGTTTCAGTGGTGTTTTTATGTTCACTCTATCGGGGAAGAAATATCCCCTTTTTCATGTCCCAAACTGCTTCTAACCTGCAATTTTTCATAGCTTTTTTTTTTTTAAATTAAGGACCCTTTCGATCTTAAGACTTCCAAAGCTTTACTAACTATAAAACATTAGTAAATAAAGTGGTATGGTAATAAAGTCAGAACTTGGTTTTAAATCTTTGCCTTTTGAACCCCCTAGCTGTGCAACCTTGGGAAAGCTAGTTAACCTTTCTGAACCATAGTTTTTCCACTTGTAAATTGAGATAAGTATTGTATCTATCTCATAGGGTCGTGAGGCTTAAATGGCATAATGGATATAAAGTGCCGAGCTTGTGTCTGATACACGTGAGGGCTCAGGGTTATTGGTATTATTTTCAGGTTTTCACATCTCTTTGGATGTTATTAGTAGTCAACACTAAAACCAACTCCACATAGGCTTACTATGCATCTGATGCTTTGCCAGGAATGGGGGGGGGTACGGCAAGGGAGCAAGGTGTATGTCAGCTCTGCCTCCACAGAGCTGGCAGTCTGGGCATGGATTGTAAGTGCCAGGCTGTGGGAAACACTGATCTAACTGGCCCTCTGCTCTCCTGTTTTTCCTGCCCTCAGCCAACTCCTATATGAGTTCTATACCTGCATCCCCCCCGTGAAACTCCAGAAGCAGAAAGTCCAATCCATGAATGAGATAGTCCAGAGCAACCTCTTTAAGAAGCAAGGTGAGTGCCAAGCATCCTGGCAGGGTGGGTGGTGCCAGAAATCACACAATGTACTTCACATGCCCAGCAGGCCAGAGCAACTCGCTGTGCCTCAAATGTTTCTTCTCCAACAGCTGCCTTGGTCTGAAGAAATGCAAAAAGTAGAAAGTGGCTGGCAACTTTAGCTATCAGAATCTACATTGATTTTAAGATTATTTTGCATTGTTTGCTCCTCCTGAGAGAGTTTAATGAGGTGGTAAATTTGGAGTCCTACACTTGAGGTCATTCTGCCGTGAGGTTTTTCCCCCCTACATGGTTTATATGTATATACATGTCTTCAACTGAGTGGAAGTAGGTGAGATTTCTTTTTGATAGAAAGAACCCGTCACAGAGAAGTTCTCAGTTTCCAAAGTGAAAGAACAAACTAGAGAGCTAATGCAGATTCCTGTGACCCATCTCAGAGATTCTGATTGAATAGGAATTAGAGGGGTTTGTTTTGTTTTTGTTTTGAAAAATATAAATTACTTTTGAATAGGTGATGCATCTACTTGGATCCAAATACAAAGGTATGAAAAGGCACCACGTGGAAAGAGTCCCTCCAGACCCCGTGCACAGTCACTCGGATCCTTTCTCTAGAGGCAATGGGTGCTTCCTATTTCTTGTGTTTGCTTCCAGGGAGCTCCATCAGCAATCAAGCACATATACACTCTATATTCTCCCCTGGTCTTTTATTATTATTATTACTCAAATAGTAGCAAATAGCCCACTGTTCTATACTTTGTCTCTCTTCACGTAATGGTATTTCCTAGAGAGCAGGGAATGGCAGTGGCTTTGGGCAGGAGTTATGGTCAGAGCTTCTGCTCACCCCAAACTGATCTCTGATAACCACCAGTCGCCTGACCAGGGCCCCACTGCTAAGAGCCTTGGAGTGCCCTGTTTTCGAAGTTGGTGAGCTAGATGGCCACACCTCTGGATATGGCCAGGCAGGATTAGAAGTCAGTATTCATCATCTACCTTTTCTCAAGCAACACTTGACATTTCCGGCATCACTCCTATCTGTGAGGGTGGAAAAAAAGGACTTTTGAGGGTGAGCTCTGTTATCTTTATACTAAGGCCAACAGTTCCCAATTTTTAATTCCTCTGTGTCCACACTGGCGTCAGTGATAAAATGAAGCAAACTGCAAGAAACAAGAGGTCTTAGAAAGCAGGGGATCAGTCATCACCTAACAGATTTATTCAGAGAGCTAGGCTTGAATATTTATGTAAATTGCCTGGAAATCACAGAAATATTCAGGAGCCACTTCACTGTAAATATTCTTTTCCCCCAGTGCCTGGTTAATATGGTGCATCCAAAATTACTGTCTGAATTCGTATGCCTGGAGTTAAGGCTAGGAGAAGGGCACAAGAAGGAAAGTGTTCTGGTGATGTTATACTCATGTCTGTGGTGTCCTGACCATTCAGACAGGTGTGTGACAACAGATTAATGCAATAAATATATGGTTTGTTTGTGCAAGGTGGCTTGTTGCAAGGTGATTGGAAACTAATCCTGGTAAGTCTTTTTGCATTTCTTGTATACTGGGTTTTTAAAAGTGAGTGTTCTATGGTTTTCATGTTCTGACTTCCCCATCAGAATGAATTGCCCTCACTCTGAAAGCTTTGAAGTCGCTTCCTGCCCTGGCAGGCAGTTTCTTCCAGATTTCAGGTGGTGTCACTGTAGAGGTGAATTGAGTCCTACCCCAGGGACATGGCAAGGGTGACTTTAGCTACGTATGGTACTGCACAGGCGGCGGGGTGGGGGGAGGGCTACTTGGCTTGCCTTCATTGTCTGGCGCCCGGCTTGGCATCAAGGCCAGAGGGAGTGCTCACACTTTCCTGGATGGGGCATGTGGTGTCAATTCCAGGCTGTTGGAAGTCAGAGTAATTCCTTTACTGCAGTCACATCTCCTGGGCTGGTGGTGGCCCCTGAGAGTGAACATAATCACAGAGCAGGCTGGACAGCTGCTGCTCACCAGTCCTGCTGTGTCTCTGAATTTCAGATTCAGTAAAAACCCTCTGATTAATATTAACAGACAGAAACCCAGCCCCAGTGCTGTACACAGTTAGAAATGAAATGCAAAATTCTTACCTTTAAACATTTACAGAGACTAGAAATAGGTGAACAGAGAGTTCTTTGGGGACCCCTTTTAAAGGGGAGGCCATATAAAATTAGTCTATCCATCCTTGGTTCACATGTGAAAGCAATAGGTATAGCTTAAAGGTAACTCCTCTCCCACGATTGATTTGCTAAGTGAACCCTCTTCCCAAAGTAACCCCAAAGGGAAACTTCAGCTCATTCTCCTTCTTAAGCGTTCAGGTTCCAAATGAATACAATCTGAACTCATATGTGTTTACTGGGTGTCATTGGCTCCTGGGTGAGTGTCTCCTTTATACCCTTCAATAGGGTGAGTTTGATCTCTTGGCCAAGTTTGAGCTGTAATGAAATCCCTCCTGTTGTTCTCCCTGTGAAGTGTCCTGTGCCTCAGGGATGGGATTTGCTTTGAGCCTGCACTCATTCAACTGCCAGATGTGCAAATTGCCTGGAGTATTGTCAGTGACATTAGCGTGTACTCACAGCCTTAAACATTTGTATTGACATCAAGCAGAGGGGCCAGAAGGCTTTTAAGCTCTTGCTGAAATGTTGGCAGACCATCCTATTGGCCTATCTTCAGGAGGATCCCATGGAGGAGGGGGAGAGAAGGTTTACTGGTTAATGGCACTGTTGTTGTATCTCACTAGGCCTGAGTTGAATTCCGGTCCATCTTCTTATCAGCTGTGTGACCCTGGGCAATTTACTTAACCTCTCTGATTCTCAGTAAGCTCTTCTGTAAAATGGAAAAATAATAACAATGTCTATCTTGGAAGGCTGTTGTATGGGCTAATGAGGTGAATAATGCATTTAAAGTGCTTATCACGGCATAATGTCCTACATTAAGTGGTAGCTGTTATTATTGTTGTTGTGGCTATTATTTCTTCTGCTCCTTTCATTTTCCTAGCTTCTGTTCTGATCTTCCAATTCTTTGCAGTAAGGGGTCCCTTCATGTTTGACAGTTGCATGTAGCCCTAAGCCAAGCTTCCTTGTTTTCCTGGAAGCTACATGTGTACCCTCGACTTCTGAGTAACACACTTAATCTAATAAAGGGCCTTGACCTGTATGTGCTTCCCACTCTGGTTTCGAACGGTTTTGTCCAATCTTAATTTCATTTCCCCATAGTTTTGTAAAGGGCCCATGCTATGTATGCCTATAAGAAGTATATGTCAGAGTGAGATGTTTGTGCTTTCTTGTTTTATTGTTTATCTTGCTGTAGGCCTCAACAGAGTTAAATAGTTTAGAACACTTGCCAGTCATCCTTTATGACAGTTTGTTCCGTGGGGCTCTTTTAATACACAAAGACACTTTACCCGTTTTTCCTTTCATGGAAGCAATTAGTTTCAACTTTTACTAGACCTGTGGTCTTGGGAAAAGTATTTAATCCTTGTAAATCTCAGTTTCCTCATCTGTAAAATGGGAATAACTACAGCACGGGTCTCATTGGGTTGCTGTGTGGACTCAGTGGCATAATATGGCTTTTTAGCCTGGGTGTGAGAGGGTTAAGAGTCTCAAGCAGCCAAGATCACACAGGGAGTGGCTCCCCTAGTGTGAATGGCTTCAGAGTTCAGCCAGAGGAAAACTAAGAAACCTGTGGAGACTAATTTGCTGTCTTCTCCAACTCAAGCTCAGACTTGCCTGCTGGTGGTGATGGGAGAGAGGAATAGATGTGCCCCGAGAAAGCTCTGAGGGGAGTCTACGAGAAAAGCAAACCTTATGCGCCTTTGGAACAGATTTGTCCCTATGAGAAACTAATCTCTAAGTAATGTGTCTTTTTAGTCTGATGCTAATCAGACGAACCATCTGGTTCAGTGTAAACTGCTCTAGGACCCACATTGCTCTCTAGGACCCACATTGCTCGCATTTCTCAGCTTCCAAAACAAACAGAGGAGGAGGAGAGGGAGGGACAGAGACAGAGACAGAGAGAAAAAAACAGAGAGAAACAGAGACAGAAAGAGAGACAGAAAGAAAGAGAACACAGGAAGAGACCCAGAGAAACAGACGGAGAGAGACAGAGTCCTGACAGAGATTTGGAAGTTCTTCCAGTGTTTATTTTCAGCTAGTGGGTTTTTCTTTGGAAACTTTACTGAGAAGCTGTTCTGTGAGTACAAAGCATCCAGTTTTTCTTTTATAGGGATGTAATTTCCTTCTTACCCTCTCCTCTTATCTGTTGCCCACAGTATGTGGAGCCGTGGGGACCTCAGTTCACCGTGGGGGATAGGGGCACAGACGGCTGTGCCCAGTACCATAGGGGCTTTATCTTTGCTAATCAGCACATCACTGCAACACTGGCCTGGGAATAGAGGAAAGTCCTCTCACTCTGCAGTTATTAACTTTGCTTGGTGAGCTTGCGTAACATCTCTGAGCCTCCAGGATTCCACATCTGAAGAACGTGAATAGGAATGTTGCCATGAGAATAAGAACTTTTGATTCGGGTTAATTCTTGTTTCTGATCCTGCCCTGGTCACTTACTAACTGTGTTCCTTTGAACAAGTAGCCTCTCTGAACCTTGGTTCCTTTAGCTACAAAAATGGGACAATGTATGTAAAACAACCAGCAGAGTGCTTGACACACTTGCTACTTATTTAAAAGCACCTGTTGTGTCTAGTGTATAATAATAATAGTCAAAAGAATAATAATGGCATCAATAGCATCTTAGAAAGAGAGAGAGAAAGAGAGAGAGAGAGATTTATATTTATTAGATGCCAACTACGCATTAGGTGCTATATAGGACACAAATATGTATTAAATTCTCCCAACAACCCAATATCATAGGTATTATTATTCCTATGTTATAGATGGAGAAACCAAGGCCTGGAAAGTCAAGTAACTTTCATCCCGATGAGACCAAATATTACACAGTGTGTTAGGGCATTCATGTATGACTCTGTGTGATGCTGGGGTAAGACATACTTCCCCAAATCTCAGTGGTCTAGCAATGTGGAGGTTTATTTCTCTCTTTTGCAAAGTTTGGTGAGGGCGCTGTGCCTTTTGTCCCTTCTGAAGCTATGCCAACTGGTACCATGGCCTCCATACAGAAGGGAAGAGAGGGAGGGAGGATGGATAGCCACTCTTATTAACTACCTCAGCCTGAAAGTGACACCCACCACGTCCATTCACAGTCCCTTGTCCAGAACCCAACACAAGTTCCCAACCCAGCTGCAAGGGAATCTGGAAGTGAAGGAATGCACATGGAATATGTGATGAGTGCCGTCTCTGCCATTCACAGGTAGTAAGTGTTAGAGCTGGATTCAGAACACAAGTCATTTGAATAACAGAACTCATCTTCCTTCTACTATACCATGCTTTATTCTCAGAATGAAAAAAAAAGGAGACCATAGTGCCTATTTTCTGGTTGAAAGTGCTTCCTTCTTCATATTAGAAAAAGTGCCTCCCTACACCTCCCAAGGGAATTTTTTTCTTCCATCTTCCACTCCTTGTCCCAGTTTCAAATGCTGGGAAACTCTCCGACAGCTGCGCCTAGGGACCTTTGCCTGGGGTGGAAATGGGACTCTTGATGTCAGTAGTAGCTATGTTGCTGCAGCTTTTCAGAGCAAGCAGTGGTGTTAGGGAGCCACCTGAAGCTCGGAGTGTCCACATCAGGCTGGGCTCTGAGACTGTTCAGAAGGAAAAGGCAGTAAGGGAACAAGTCCTCTTCCTCACAGGACATGCACTAGTCTTGTGGCGGGCTTCTCGTCTCTCCTGACATTGTACACAGCCTTTCACCATTCTTCTCTTTGCAAATATTGCCTAGAAGGCATTCTTCCTCCCCAGCACCTTCCCCCACCCCCAGCCACTAACCAGTAGCTCCTCCTCAACCCTTTAAGACCCAAACCTGAAGTCTGCAGTAACTGGGCATTTCAGCCCTATCCCGTTCAGCATTTACTCTGTCCCTACCGTAGGTGGGGCCTGGGAGGTAGTGGGGATGCAACTGTTGCAAGTTTGCAAATTTCTGCACTAAATTCAGTATGCAAAGATGATAAATCCTCTAGTTTTTGTTTCTTTGTTGGTTTTTAGTCTAATCTTTTTGAGCCTTTCCTTTACTTTGTACTGTGGCAACTTAAAATTTTCATTTAATGGTACCTTATGGCTTCAGATGAGACCAGTCTTTCAGATTGAAAATAGTCCCTTCCCTCTTTCCAATGTTGCATCTGGCACAGTGTCCCAGGGACCAAATTAGAAAAGGAAAGAAAGACTTGGCTTTTGACTTTCTTCACAGCCTATCCAAAATGGTTCTCTTTGGGACTTTGGCTCAAGAGGGGATGTTGGGACACACATGTCTGTCGCCGTAGGTCTCAATCTCAAGCAGAGGGACCGCTAGCCTTCCCCTCTGTCACGTCTTCTTCCTTTCTGAGGAAGCCTTCCCCACCTCTTTCTCCAGGGGCTATAAAAAAAGGGATGACTGCCAGGATACCTGACCATTGAGGGGAGGTGGGACAGTAGAGAGTTCAGGATGATCAGAATATTATCCTCAATTCACAAAGGGGATAAAACAAGGCATAGACCCTCTGTGAGGGAGATTTCTCAAACCTTACATGCACCCGGGGAGTTTATTAAGATTGCAGATTCCTGAACCCTATGTCAAAGATTCTGACCCTGAAAATGTTGGTAGGGAGGGCAAATGATGTGCAAGGTATCAGCCCTCCAAGGGGATTCTGATGAAGATGGCCCTCTGGTTGATGTCTCTGGAGCTGGAAGCATAACTCCAGGAGCTTGAGTGGGGGAAAGGAGAGCGGTACAGGCAGCGAGAAGTGACTCCCACAGTGCATAGTGCAGACTTGTATTGTGATACTTGCTATCTGCACTCTTGTCTGTTCATGGGACTGTCTATGCTGATGGAGTGGACTCCTTACAAATAAGGGCTGTGATTTCTTTATGTACCTACTCTGCTTAGCATTTCACGGATGCCAGCTTTCAGAAACTGGTCTTTGGACCTTGGCAGTAATACAATTAAATGGCCAGACTTGCTTACAAAGGGGGAAAGGAGAGAAAGGGCTTCGATTGTACAGAACTGGAGGCATCACAACACTTGACTCATAATACACCTCATCATTGGTCCACACAATCACCCGCTTTTCTTTATTTACATATTCGTTCAGGGAGTTATCGTTAACAATAAATTAAACATTCAGGCTCTCATTACCCAAAACAAAAACTAGAAGCTTAACAATCAATTACATGTGACCATGTGGTTCTGTCTTTCTATACCTTAAGGTGACCACATTCTTGAATCTTCCTTAATCATTCCTCTGCTTTCCTTTTTATGCAGTTTTATTTCATCTCTGTATATCCCTAGTGCTTTGGTAATTTTATCTTTATAAAAAGGGTATTGAGCTGTGAGTAACTTGGCGGGAGTGGGGGAAACTTATTTTATTTTCACTTAATATCATACTAAGATTCATCCATATTACCGTTGCTCAAGTTCCCTGTTTTGATGACTGTGGAAGGTTCCATTGTGTGACTAAACCATGTAATTTTAAGCACTTGGGTTGTTTCAGTGTTTCTCTATTTTAAGCATTGGTGCTGAGAACATTCTTGCACATGCTTCTTGTTGCAAGTGTCCAAGAGTCTCTTTTGTGTATGCAACTACTAGAAGATTTGCTTGGTCATAAGGGACCTGAAGGCTTGACTTCAGGAGATGGCGCTGAACCGTTTTCCAGAGGTGGTTGTACCAGTTTACATTCCCATCAGTAATGCACGAGGGATCCTGTGGATCGGCATTCTTTCAACACCGGGTATTATCCCACTTCTTAAGTTTTACCAAAGGCCGAGGTGTAACATAAGTCTTCCCTGTCTTGGGTTGCATTTCCTTGATCACCAATGATGATGAAAATCCTTTCTTACGGTTCTTTGCCACTTGTGTTTCATGCCTGTGATATGTCTGTCCATGTCTTTTGTTCATTTTTCTGTTGGGTTGGTTGTATTTCTCTTATTGACTTGCAGGATATTTTATGCATTCTTCATACTCATCTTTCGCTGTCCTTATGTATTATGGATATCTTTTCTCATTCGTACACTTGTAACATATTCATTTACTTAAGATATAATTTCTTAACAAAAATTCTTACTTTTAATATCAATTTATTGGTCATTTTAATAGCCAAATCTAATATCTTGCTTAAGAAAGCTTTCTCAGGGGCTCCTGGGTGGCACAGCGGTTAAGCGTCTGCCTTTGGCTCAGGGCGTGATCCCGGCATTATGGGATCGAGCCCCACATCAGGCTCCTCTGCTATGAGCCTGCTTCTTCCTCTCCCACTCCCCCTGCTTGTGTTCCCTCTCTCGCTGGCTGTCTCTATCTCTGTCAAATAAATAAATAA
>NC_048220.1:89154139-89176505 GCF_002007445.2 Ailuropoda melanoleuca | reverse complement strand
AAAAAAAAAAAAAAGAAAGCTTTCTCAATCCCAAAGCCTAAAAGATTTTCATTTATATTTGTATTAAGACTTTTATAATTTTATTTTTGACACACAAGTTTGTGATATATCTACAGAACTTATGTTTTATATATGGTGTGAGGTGGGAGTCTGATTTTATCTTTTTTTGCCATTTGGCCATACACTGTTCTCAGTTTCAAGTGTGGGACAGTTTATTTTCCCCATGTCAGTGTCATTTTGTATTTCGAGGACATTACCATTCCCTGGAGACTTGAGGGCCGGGAGGCTAGCTGGAACCTGTATTCAATCCCTGGTTCACAGTGTGCAATTCCTCTGTGCTATTACTAGTTGAGGGTGGAAGGGTCAGAAGGGTCAGGCTTCTCTTTCCATAGGCAAGCCCCAAATTAGGCCCCTGTGTTATGTTGGCTTCCTGTGTTATGTGGCAAGACAGAGCACTTTTCCAGGCTTGGACCTTCTCGGTTATGAAAGAAATGAGATGGTTTCTTCAAATGATCATTTTTCTTAAGCAAACAATTGCTTGAGCCCATAGGGTGGTTTCTTTATGTATTTGATTTTAAAAAAGCACTGAACTAAGAGTAAGGAGACCTGAATAACAGCAACAACAGTAATATGAATAGTAGCAATTGCAGTTGATGTTTACTGAGTGCTTCTTATGCACCAGGCACTTTGCCACACACTAATGCACCTAATCTCACTTAACCTCTGTAGAGCAGCTATACAATCATGACATTGAACATGATTTTCCAGAGCTCTACCAACATGAAATCCCATGATTTAAAAAATCATTCTCTGATTCACAATGATAATATTGTTGAGTCTTTTGAACATCGTTTTGTGCCTAAAAACCCCTCCTTCCATATATTGTCCCCAACGCTTTAAAATATCCTTCCTGAGCTGGGAGCAAGGAATGAGGCCATTTTATAGAAGGTAAAACAGATGAAGGGAAACTGCTTGATGCCCTCAAGGTCACATAGCCAGGCTCAGAACCCTGGTAAAGGTTAAAGGATTTATGTACCAGAGCCAATTTATTTTCTTCAAGAAAGAGCTATTGAGTTTTGAGTACCTAAGGTTTTTTTTTTTTTCATCAGAGCACTTGGAGACAACAGAGATCTTCAAATAGGGGTTTGCCCCTCCCACCTACAGTGGTTACAAAGCCACATCCAGTTCCAAAATGTCCCTTCCACACTTGGAGATCTGAGAAGAGGCTGTCCCTCACATCTCTTCCCTTTTCAGTGTGACTGATCACAGAATTCAATCTCCGGAAGAAACCTTCAGATCTAGAATCAGAGAAGACAGCGATTTAATAAGCTGTAGAACTAACCCAGGAGAGATTTGGTAACGTGTCCTTTTTTTTTTTTTTTTTTTTTTGGAGTGAAAAGAAATTGGCGTACAATCAAAGAAAAGAATCCCTCTTGAACCTCCCCAAATACTTATAATAGTAGCTTTTAATGACATTATGAAGTATGATTTAATTGGGGGGGAAATCCCAAATTACCTCTTTAATGACAATCCAAATCAACTCTTCTGCAATTAAAAAAAAATGTACCTCATTAAAATTCGACAACTGCAAGATCAGGATGTTTCAGTGCCTTTCAATCCATGACCCATGGGGTTCTTCCCCAGTTCTGGAGTGATTCTTTACATGAGAGGAAACACACACAATGAGAGAGTTTCTGTAAATCTTTACACATTTATATGTTGACTCCAAAATTGTTTTGTTTGTTTTCATTGTGGGATTTCAGTCACGGATGGTTTAAATTATAGTGAGACAGGGTTTTAGGACATTCTGAGGCTTTTATGAAGACCCATTTAAGTTTGATTTTGCTGATTTTTCCCCCACAACATCTTCCTAGAATAGAAGGAAGTTTCCTTAAGACCACAGCACAGCTGAATTGAAATCCAGCTGCAGATTCATTTCAATTCAAGTGATATTTATTGAAAATCTAAAAATGTAGCTAACACTATGTTATGGGGAGTATGAAAGAAAGATAGTCATAAATAATTTTATGGCCACCATTTACCTAACCATTATTTTGTGCCAGACACCATGCTAAGTTTTTTCACCCATTATCTCATTATCATGACCTCCCTGTAAAGTATACGTATTAATAACCCCATTTTACAGGTGAGAAAACTAAAAGTTAGAGAGAATCTTGTCAACAGTCACAGACCATATAGCAAGTCAGGGCCAGGATTCCAGTTGCAGTCTGTCTGATTCCCAAATGTACTCTCTGAATTGCTGTGCAATATGTTATTTGAACAGAAGTGTTTCTGTCCCCCTGGGGAACTTACAGTTAGGAGAGAACAGATTTACCCCAGAGGTCTTCACACTTGAGCCCACCCATGAAGGTAATAGAAATGAATGCAGGTGCGCCTGGGTGGCTCAGTCATTTGAGCATCTGGCTCTTGATTTTGGCTCAGGTCATGATCTCATGGGTCGTGGGATGGAGCCCTGCATGGAGCCCCGTGTTCAGCATGGCGTTTGCTTGAGGTTCTTTTCCTCTCCCTCTGCCCCTGTCCCCACTTGTGAGTGCGCTATCTCTGTCTATCTCTCAAATAAATAAATAAATAAATGTTAAAAAAAAAGAAATGAAGATGCAAAATAATAGTTACTATGCCTTTTATTGCATGGTGCACTGGGTGTTATATGCAAGTAGTAAATCATGGAACTTTAAAAAAATAAATTAATAAATTTAAAAAGTTACTATGTCTTTTAATAAAATAACCGTATCAATATATATTTTAATAATAATATAATCTTCAGAGTTTTTATAACAGATTTTCTTCTTACCTATGTAACATGTGAGAACTTCTTCACTTCATAAAGAAACATGATTCCTTTTATTTTTTCCTAAAACACAGTGCTATTTGGTCAGTCACTTCCCAACCTTTGACAGAGACAACTCTACAGAGAAATATTTCTCTCCTATTAAGAAAGCAGGGTGAGAATGATCAATTGAAATCCAGCTTGTGGTGGGGAGGCTACAGGGAATGGTGAGGACCGGGAGGGGGAGTCCATGCCATGGGTATAGAGGACAGTTGTGAATCAGAGCCAACTGACTATTGCTGTGTCAGTATGTGGACTCAATGCTACCGACCTTCTCCTCTTTGGAGAGAAGTTCCACAGATGTGTTTTCATGTTAAGTCTGCTGATACATTTTTTAAACAATATGCAAACCAATCAAAACCTGCATATGGATCCAGGACAGCAAGCCTCTTTTGTAAATTTATGATTTATGGATTTAAAATAATTTATAGGGTTTGAATACGTTTATTAAAAATTTATAGGGTTATTTGCAAATAACTCTGCATATGACTATTACCAGAATTCAGTGAGAACAGTGCTTTTGGAATCCTGGGGACAGGTTTATGGAGGAGGGAGTTGAGTGTGGTACAGGCTCTCTGGAGAACAGACTCTGGGGTGACTCCGTAATGTCAGAGGCAGAACCCTGTCTCACTGAAGACCCCCGACTTTCAAGCCTCAGAACTCAGGGTTCATCCTTGCCTGACACACTCCTTTGCTAATGGGGTCTCTGACCACATCATAAGCTTCCCCAGGCATATTCCGCCAATGCTGGTCCAGGGTTGGAAAAATGGCATTTATTATTTATAGAAAGTAGTATTATCAAAATATCGTGTTCTAGTAGAACATTTGAAATCTATTTAAGCATCTATGAGCTCATAATTTAGAGGTAACCATTGGTTATTCTTCCTGTCTCTTGTATCATATATTTGACATAATTGGGATAATACTTTACCAGATTTTTACTCGGCTTCTTTCACTGAGAGTATTTTCCCATGTCATTTTTAAGGACCTCATAGGACTCTGTTGTACAGATGGGCTATAACTGATTTCACTGTTTTCCTATTTAGGGACATTTGGTTTCATTTAATTTAATGTTAGAAAAACTTGCTGAAATTGATAACCTTGATAGACAAATCTTTGTCCTCTGTGCTCATTATTTCTTTCTTCACTGTTACACATGAATCTCACTGAGCTTTCCCAGGGCTTGTTAAGGATCTTGACTCTCCCTTCTTCTTCCCCTACACACACATGTGTGCATGCACACACGCCCACACTCACACACACTGTCATACACAGGATTTGTTTCACCCTTATGTGATAGACTCAGCAGAAAGCAGACCATATTGTCCTCAGTGAAGAGCTAGAATGGTATGATCCAATTTGGGAAGGGCATGTTATTACAACTCCACTGGCATCCTTGATGGTAGGAGGTATGTCTGTGTGTGGATATTCTCTGCAGTCCCAGGTACTTAAATGCAACCACATTGAGAGCCCTCATTAGCCCCAGGCAGCCAAAGTGGATTTGCTGAGTGTTATACCCTTCAGGCTGGAGGGACTGCCCAAGTGGAACCAGACACTGGAGCAAAGGGGAAAGCCAATTATTCAAAGGCAAATAAGGCTCTAGTTATGGTTTCAGCTAATGAGGATAAAATTATTTGGGGGAGAGACATCCCATTTTTGAAGTAAGCACAGCACAGGACCATCATTCAGAACAAGGGCTTGGATCTAGTCCTGATTTTGTCGCTTTAACCAGGACACTTGGCCTCTAGGAACATCTGACTCCTCATCTGCCAAACGTGAACAGCATAGGATGCTCGCCTCACGGGTTTATTGTGAGCACCATTGGCAGTTGTGCCTGTGAGAGGTGTAGCGGGGTCTGGCACTTAGGAAGGGCTCATTAATGCAACATCACCATCATCATCAGTGACGTGATCAGTATCACTGTTATCGTAATCATCTGATAGTGGAACAGAGTGTGAAACCGGAACTCAGGAGACCGGGGTTCTCAACTTCGCAGTTTTCTATTTATTCCAACTTAGAAGTGAATGACTCTCTGTTTTATTTTCCTCATGTCTCAAATGAGAAGCTTGAATTAGGGGTTATGTCAGGTGTCTCGCTCTGACATTTGTGGACCTATCTGTGTTGAGAGCTATACATCATTCTCTTCACGGAACCTCACGTCAGCCCTACTCATAGAGGCTGGTATTCTCTTCCTTTTCTGCACACACAGAAAGCCGGGCTCCAACCCTCCGCCCCACCCCCACTCCTGATTTCCATACTACCCTTGTCTGTATGTGCCCAGCATACAGATTTGTTGGCCGCACTCAAGGTTTTTGAACGTCTGAGACGGCGATGAGACTCAGGGCGGTGTTCACACTGCTGCCTTCCCTCTTCTACTCAATCCCTCTGAAAACAACAGATGCAAAAGTCCAGCAGGAGACTCCTGGCAGGCTTTGGGAGCAGCTCCTGATACCTCAGCTCTATTTAACAGAAACGAAATTGATAAACACTTGCTCTCCTTGGCCGGTGGGTTGTTTCAAGAGTTATCTAAAGGAGTGTATATGCATGTGTGTGTTAAAGAATTGAGCCCACTAGGTAGATCAAATCTCTGAGCTGGAAGGGACGTTAGCAACCAGCTGCCCAGAGGTGGTCAAATTCAGCAATTCGGAGAAAATGAGAAGAAGAAGGCTCACCCTTGCATGGATAGCAAGCCGGTCTACGTCCCTTGCTTCTACCAGAGTAGCGCTCTCTCCCTCTCCATCCCTGCCCCGCCCCCATACATCCAAGACAATTTGGTTTAAACAAGGGAGTCTAGGTCTAAACAATTCTCTGAACAATTGATCTGTTTCTGATGAGGGCTGTTGATAGTAGGGGTCTGTGCGTAGGGTGGGGCAGGGGGTCCATGGGAACTCTGTACTTTCTTTTCTTTTTTTTTTTATTATATTATGTTAGTCACCATACAGTACATCCCCGGATTCCGATGTAAAGTTCGATGCTTCATTAGTTGCATATAACACTCAGTGCACCATGCAATACGTGCCCTCCTTACCACCCATCACCGGTCTATCCCAATCCTCCACCCTGTACTTTCTCTTCAGTTTTACTGTGAACTTAAAACTGCCCTAAAAATGTCTATGTTAAAAATGTTAAAAATCCAGTGACCCTACACGCAGAAACACAAATGGAGCTGCCCCTCCTGCCATCCATTCTGCAGAGGAAGGGGAAAAGGCCCTCAAAGATTAAGTGGCTACAAGGAGGCCAGTTAGCTGCCCACACACAAATTGTTGTTGAAAGTATGACTCAAGTGTGGTGGGGTCCTCTCTCTCTCTAGTTCAAGGGCACATGTTGGTGCCTTGGGGAGGTGGTGAGGGAATTTATTTAGTTGTTCATGCCCACGGTAGGCCAGTGGTTGGCAAATGTGTCTGCTGTTGGTGACTCTCAAAGATCCCTGCACCAAAGCCCTGTGAGCCAGCTGTGGTGATGTTTCCCAGGGCTGCCTCAGAAGGAACTCACAAGGATTGTGTGGTGGTTCAGGCCCACACTGTGCCCACCCTGCAGCCCACCAGCCCCCAGCTCTGTAGGTCTGACCATCTCTCTGTCTGTGTCTCTGTCTTGGTCATTGCCTGGCCTTCCACCCCGCCCCCACATCTTCCTTGTGCAGTCCTGTCCTTAAATCCGCTGCCTTCCCCCTTGTCCTGGAGCAAACCCTTGCCCCTTGCTCCTTGGTCTCTTCTTAAGCCTGTATCAGCCATTTACTGATTCTGAGTGAGGCTCTCCTCTGCTCATGCCCTCCAGTTCCAGGATGTGGGGTAAGGGTGGCGATTGACCACAGGCTTCAGAGAGAGAGGGTGGGCTGTAGAAATTCATCCCATGTCATATTCCCTGCAGGAGGGAGCTACAACCAGTTTTCTTTCTGGGTCATCTAAGAAGTAGGCATACCTTGCCAAGGTGAGCATTGTGGTTTTTTTTTGTTTTTTGTTTTTTTGTTTTTTTTTCAGACACAGCACAGTCCAATTTCATTTGGAGGAAGCGTATTTCTTCTACTAATTTGGCTTTGGCCTCAATCCTTTTGGATTAGCCAATCCTGCCATTATTGTGCTGAATAGCACTGGGCTCTTTCAACCCATCTTAAGCCCATTTTATCCTCCGTGTTGCCCCTCTACTCTGGCCAAAACTGGCTCCATTACCCAGAAGGGACAGAGTCAGCTTTGATTGATTATAAATTTTAAGCATAACTCCCCTCCATAATGAAAGTGTACTTTTTGTTTTTTAAAAAAATGTGTGTTGGGCCCTTTTAACACACCTCCCCCCAGTGAACTCTTTGCAGGCTCCTCAAGACAATGGTGAAGTTGTTAAGTCCTCCTCCTGTGACGTTGAGCTAAAAGAAGTTGGCATCCAGTATAATAGCTCTGGGCCCCTTGTGCCAGCAGCTTCTGGCCACAGAGGGCGTTCCTTCTAGTTTGCTTTTGGTTTATCAAAAGTCAAATAAATGCAATGAGAATCCACATACTATGGATCTGGGGAAGCTCTTATTCTTTTGATGCTTCTCTGAGGGATCCCCTGCATTTACACCTTCTTGTTTTCAGGTGAAGAGTGTTTTCTCTGTATTCCAAATAACTGGCATTGAGTAGATCCTCAATGCACGTTTATAGGATGAAGGAACAATTACCTTAATTGTAGGAAGATAATATAGTCTGTTTGGAGAAACACTGTACTAAGAGTTGGAAGATTTGAACTCTAGTCCCATAAAGTTACTAACAAGCTGTGTGACTTTGGACAAACCACTTAACCTCTCTGGGCTCCATTCCTCGTGTGTATCATCAGAGAGTTGAATCTCTAAGATTGTGTCCGTCTGTGTCAGTAAGTGTGTATTGCCAGAACAGCATAGAAAAAGAGGCAGCAACTTCAAGTGCAACTAAAACTGCTTGAAAATCATTTGTTATCCTGGGGTTTTGAGGACACTAGTGTCATCCTGACACGAAACACACTGAAAGACTCACTGTGTTCAGAGGTATCCTGGGCAGTATATTGTTCACAGGCCATAGGTGAATCCATGGTGTGTCGTTAAGAGGTTTGTTCAGGGCTGGGTCTGTTTCCTGGCTTGGGAGACCTGGGCTTCCACCAGTCTTCTGAGCACTTGGAGAGTGGGTAGCAGTCAGAACAACAGACCCACTTACGGGTGGATTTTTCTCTTCATGCAAATATTTCCACGGATCTCAAAAGAATTGGTTTTCATCAGCCTTGCACCTCTCTGCCAATGTCCCAGATTTGCCAGAACCTATGTGTGCGACGAGATGCTTGGTTTGGTTTGGTTTGGTTTATAGGGATTCTAGGCTCCCCTTTGGTTGCAGCTGCAGGTTTTTAAATCAATTATAGCCCAGGTAGCAAGAAGTTCAGTACAACACTCTGCTGTCTGTTCAACGCCTGTGCCCAGAAATCAAGAGGTCCCAGTCACCTCTCAGGAAAATTTGTGATGTTTCAGGGGCCTACGGTGAGTTGCAAATCTTGATGGATGGTGGGACCAGTCTGTAAACAGCAGAATGGCTTATACTGTGGGTTCAGCAGGAAAAAGAGAAAATAATTCTCTGAGCATAAGATATGTTGCTCCTTCATCCTAGTTCATCAGGAGGTTTCAGTTGCACACATCAAGAGACAGACTTTGGGATTTGTGGAAGAGAGCAGGAGAGATGGAGCTCTGATGCCTGGCTCCTTCCATGTGGCCAGGGTTTTTGCAGCTTTTTGCTCCCCCGCCCTACCTTTCTCCCTCTCTTGCCAACGTAGGGGAGAACACTGGGTAGCCCTCCATAGTTTCTGTCCCCTGGTTGGTCTTGGAGAAAGGGGACATCCTCATGGTTGCAGATCTCCAGCCGCTTCTTTCTATGCCCAAGAGTCAGAAATGGGGGTACAGAGAAAGGAGGAGTACTGCCTTGGAGCAAATCCAGTTCATCCCACAACAACTCAGGGTTCCAGTTCTCAGCTATATTTCGGTTCTGTCCTTCTCGCTCTTGCCTAGGGGAGAACATCCACCCCGGTGGCTCAGTACCATCGCGATGTCCACGACCCCCAACCTTAATCCATAGTCAAATCTTTGCTTTCACCTCAAGACCCATATCTTTAACTGCCTCTCTGGCATCTCAAATTCTGTACAGGAGAGAAGAAGAGAGGCATTTAGAGCAGGGTTTCCAATTCAATAAATGTTTATTGATTCTCTGCTATAAACAAAGAATTGAAAAGCCATTTAGAAAATACAAACTTGGCAAAAACGTGTTGATGTCCTCAGGGAGCTTGCCTTCATTTGCAAAATGAGAGACTCTTCATTAAAATGCAGGATGAATGTTCTCTAGTAGAGCTATAAGCAAAGTGCCATGGGACTGCAGAGGAGAGGGCTGGATGATTCAATCTTTCTTGTTTACGATATCAAAAAATTTATTTAAGAAAACAAAACAAAAGGAATACCAAAGAGCTTCAGAACTGTAAATAGTTAGCCTTTCTCAATATATTAAGCTAGATTTTGGCAATCTCTGATTTTTTTCCACAACTTTTTTTCTTCCAAGTTTTTTTTCATGGTTTCCTTGACTTTGGCCCCAAGAGGGTTTCTGTATCCATCTATGACTTTGGAAAAGTCATACCCCTTCTTTGGTTCTGTTTCTTTATCCATAAAATGGGGATAATAAATATGGCTGATATAAATATTAAATGAAATAATGCTTAGCACAGTCCCTGGATGATAAAAATGCCCATAAATGGTAGCTTAAAATTAATATAAGTATAATTATTATTTTCATTAAGTTTTCACTTATAATTATTGTATTTGTTTTCATTACAATCAGTTCAGAGGTGAAGCCAATGTAGAGCATTAAAAATAAATTGCTGCTTAAATTGACTTTTTCAGAACATCAAGGCAGGAAAAACTGTGTGAGAAAGAGAATATACATTGTACTATTGTGATTCTGATAATAGTTACTTTTTTTGTAATTTCTTATAGAAACCTTATAAAGTAGGTCGTTGTTATTCTTTTTTTTAATGGAGGTTTTATTTATTTATTTGACAGAGAGAGAGACAGTNTTTATTTGACAGAGATAGAGACAGCCAGCGAGAGAGGGAACACAAGCAGAGGGAGTGGGAGAGGAAGAAGCAGGCTCATAGCGGAAGAGCCTGATGTGGGGCTCGATCCCGTAACGCCGGGATCACGCCCTGAGCCGAAGGCAGACGCTTAACCGCTGTGCCACCCAGGCGCCCCTATTCTTTTTTTTAATGGAGATTTTATTTATTTATTTGACAGAGAGAGAGACAGTGAGAGAGGAAACACAAGCAGGGGGAGTGGGAGAGGAAGAAGCAGGCTCCCAGCGAAAGAGCCTGATGTGGGGCTCGATCCCAGGACCCTGGGATCATGACCTGAGCCGAAGGCAGATGCTTAATGACTGAGCCACCCAGGCACCCCTGTTGTTGTTCTTTTACAGTTACAGAAACTTGCTTAACCATATCAGATCTTGCAAATTAACAAGCTTACAGTTACTTACTGGTTTTTAACTACTGATCTTTTTTTTCCCTCACTCTACTTTTCTCATAGAAAGGGGAAGATAAGACTGATAATTTGAATAAACACCCTCTATTACTCACCTGGAATAAATTATCACTTGACCAAGGCAAATGATCAGGTGATGGTTTGTAAGGTCGATTTAAAGACAGCGCTTTGCCCACTGGCTTCCAAAGTCAAGAGATGCACAGGCATATATCCTGGACCATCAGCTTCTGTTGTGCCTGGATTGCAGTCGATTTTATCGATTTTTTTTTTTCAACACAACAGCTTCAAAAAGCTCTTCTGCCCCAAAGTAGCTGATCTTTTCAAATCTTTGCTACTTCTTCCTGGTAAGACTTGCAGATAACAGGGTAAATGCAATTAACAACTGAAAACTTTAGTTGATGAGAAGATATGCTAGAATATGTTTAAAGGTTTCACAACGCATAGGCACATAGAGTTGAGCAACTCCTTGGAGAAATTGCCTGAGCCAACCTTCTCATTTTACAGCATGACCTACCCAAGGTCACAGCATGAGTTAGTTGCAGACATGGGAAGCCAGGAATCCCAATTTTGATTTCTTTCTTGGTACTTGTGTTTTTCAATGTGTGGATATGTACAACCATATGCAAAATTGTCTTCCTTGGCATGAAGGATAATTTTAGGTATGCACAGAAGCAGAAGATCCAACTCCCTTCCAATCTTTCTGGTTATGTCAAGGATTGTATGCTTTTGCTGTTTTGTCTTTAATCTTTCTCTACTAATCTCCTTTGATAACAAGGGAGCAGACCTCAGGCTTAAGTTCCTCTTGGAATTTAATAAAAATGTTTTGTTTTTATAGTATTGATTGTTACACTTACCTTTCATCTATGACAAGCAATACTAGTTTTCCATTTGAAATAGCAAATTTTTCTTTTAAAAGAGTGTAAGCAGATTAGAATGCAGCTACTTTATGAAAAAGTATTAAGTAAATAATAGTGCAGGGTGTAAATTATGAGTAGTATATGGTGGGTCTTACATTGACAAAAGTAATGGTTAACTTGGAAAATAAATGCCTGAATCTTGGAAAATATTTGATTCTGCCCTTTAGAATTCTCTTGGCCCTTTGAGGGTATAGATGGCTGAAACCTAGTTGCTTTCTTATTCATGTCATGCCTTTTTAAGGTATCAGTCAGAAAAACAATTATTAGATTTATTTTTTAAAGATTTTATTTATCTATTTGTCAGAGAGATATATAGAGAGAAATAGAGAGCAAGCACAAGCAGGGGGAACAGCAGGAAGAGGGAGAAGCAGACTCCCTGCTGAGCAAGGAGCCCAATGTGGGACTCAATCCCAGGACCCTGGCATCATGACCCGAGCTGAAGGCAGACACTTAACTGACTGAGCCATGTCCCCAATTATTAGATTTAAAAGGAGAACCTATATAGCGGAGATGAACTCAGATATGTCCATAATCCTATTATCGGTAGCTTTCCTACAAGCCAACAAGTTGGATTGGTAGCCAATTTATTTTCAGTGTGTAGGTAATTATAAATTATAAACTGTATACTGTTGCATTTATTGAGAACAGAAACTTGTTTTATTTTTCAAGGACTGATGCTCTATTTTAGGATTCTATTGTAGACCTCATTTTTGTTTTGTTTTCCCCTTCTAAGAAGTTCCTTCATTTCTCATTACCTTGCTGTTCAATGAGAAGGTGTGGATGGAATAAAAAGATGGCAAAATGTAATTTATCTAACATTTTCCCACTGTTACCACATTTTAAATATTAGAATGTATAGAATGAATGGGATAGGAATATTAAAGTTATCCATCAAATGGAGGTATAGGTAACTTTCCTTTACCTATAATTTATGTATATCAAGTGAATACATGAAGAGAAAGATGTACTAGGTTATACTATCAGGTGATTTTCCCGTTATCCTTAACAGCTAATCTTCCATTGTTGCTTACCTATTCTCTGAAGCAAAAGTTCCCGTTTGACCTTTGGCTTAGTTACCCAAATATCCTGGAGCTCTAAAGACCAGGTACTGTTAGCCTGGCATGAGTTTGCTTTTCATAAATGTCACTCAGAACTTACTCTTATTTCTTCCTGCTGTGGGTCCCCTTCCACTGACCATCATGCATTCTCTCTCTCTCTCTCTCTCTTTTTTTTTTTTTTTTTTTTTTTGTGTGTGTGTGTGTGTGTAATGCTCTTTCAGTGGAAAATTCATTCTCATTTAGAGAACTCTGGAAAAAAAAATGGGGGGGGGGAAGGTGGAGTAGCTTCTGGTGACTTATGGGCAGTTAGAGTCAAATGTTTGAAAAATGGGCTTCTGAATCAGCAGAGATTTTACAAAGTGACCGGTGGACCTGCATACAGATGGGTAGAGCACTGAGATGCCAAGAAATAATGCTACTTCTCTTGCGTATGGCTAATAAAAAGACTGCATTGCTAAATGCAGGGATAGGAAGGTTAATGATGATACATTCTTTTTTAGTATCAAAGATTAACATGATAACTTGCATATTAAAGTTAATTCCGACACACTGCTAATGGAAGAGGCATACAAAATTAATTTCTATAGCACCTCGTAAATGAGGCTAGCACTCACTCTTCTCTGGCTGATGCTCTTTGTCTTGGCAGTGGGTGCACATCAGTGTCTAGGGGGGCATCCTCAGTCCCTGAGGAATTTGCAGAGCTTGAGGTGTGTTCCTTCCAGTCCTTAATCACTGCCAGTCCTTCTCTGAGTGAAGGGAAACCTGCAGGTTGTGACTTGGCAAGGATTTTGGCTGTAATAGTTAATGAGACAATGGAATTGAGCTGAAATATGAGAAGAGGGTGGAAGGTGGGAGAAAGAATGGGAAAGAGGAAGGGACAGCTGCTCTCTCTTCATGCAGAAGATTCTCCAAGCTGAGTGTTGCACAGTATCTTTGGGTGACCACTCTTTTGAGCCCGGTCGAGGACCAAGGCTCAGCTGACATAGGAAGGCAGGCTGAGATCTGGTGTACTATCTCAGGCACCTTGCTTGACTTCCTCAAGCCTTACAGTGTATACCTGTTGAAGGAAAACTAATATTACCTTCCATTGTAACAATATATATTTTTAACTTTGTTGTAATTTATCTACAGTGAAACACGCAAATCTTAAATGTACAGGTCAGTGAATTTTTTACACACATATCCGCCCATGCAACCACCACCCATGTCAAGATACAGCATATTTTTACTACCTAGAAAGTTACATATGGAAATTAAAACAAAAATAAACAATAATGGTTGCACTTACATAGTGTTTACCATGGTCCAGGTGTGCTGCTCCAAGTGCTTTACACATGGTGTTTTATTCTTTAAACCTTGTGAAGGGTGGAGCTCTCATTTTCTCTACTTTACTGATAAAGAAACAAAGATATAGAGAGATTTTTTTGCTCTTAATATCCTCCATCATTGGCTCTGTAGCACTCATTGTGTGTCCTGGTGCATAGTGGATCAGGGGAATGAGAATGGAGCCCCTTCATGGCTAACATTTCTTTCTGTCCCTCTTCTTCATAGTCCACTTAATCACTATGCCTTGCTTGCCCTGGGCTAGTAGGCTGTGCATGATGGCCTAGCAGGAGAGTCCTTGAGGGAAAGGGCCAGACTTTAGCTATGTTCCGTCCCAGTTTCAAGAGTCGGGCACATTGTAGGTGCTCTAGATATAGTGGTTGACTCTTGTTGCCAGAAAACTCTGCTCTCCGGCTCCTACTTGCTTCTACTTAGTAGAGTGATAGTGTTGACAAGTGTATTAGTTACATCCCCTGGGAAGTTTGGGCTGCTTAACCATCTTTGGGCCCTTTCTATACCTGTCTTTGTGATGATCTAAAAATTTCAGGTGAAAATCCCTCATGCTTCCAAGCCCCTTTGAGCTCCCTTGTCCCAACATGTGTCCCCAGACATCCTGTTTCAGACCCTAGGTGTTGCTACTTTTCCATCTTTCTTTTCCTCCTCTCCCTTGTCTCCTGTATCTTCTTTCCTTTCCTTTACCTTCTCCTTCCTTTCTTTTCATCATGGTCTTCATGAGCATAACCAAATAAACTTCAGGAAGGTGCTCTCTGTTAAATACACTACAATAGCCCATTACAAATGCTTTTTGGGATGCAGCCATGTTCAATGTATTTTCCATATAGTTGAATTTATGCTTACCCTTTTGTAGTAGATCATTTTTAGACAGCTGTCCCTTTGACGTCTCCATTTGAGTGTCTTGCAGGGACTCCAACTCAACATTTCCAAAGCTGTATTCATTCTGTTCATGAAAATCTTCTCCTCTTCCGTTATTTTTCTGCCAGTCATTTGGAACTAGCCCACAAATTTTCTTGTGCCTCATTTTTCACTTTCAATCAATCACTAAGGCCTTTGAATATTCTTATATATGCCTTGAATTTGGTCACTTCTCTCTATTTTCCCCACTTACATCCTGGTCCCATACACCTCTGTGCCATTTATGATGCTTGACATTTGCTAGGCACTCCATAAATATTTGTTTGCATGAAAAATAAATGGAGGTGCCATGTAAGGACAAGCACACAGTCCTGAGCCCTCCTACATTTGTTGTTTTTATGTTTTGCATGGGCACATGACACAGTCAAAGGAACTGAAGCCATTATTTTTTCTCGGGTTCTTTTTAGATTTAAAATTCCACAGTTTGATGTCAAAAGCAGCTAAACACTACTAAGCCTTAATATAGAACATTAACATTAACTCAATATGGAAAATATTCTTTAAGGATTTAGTACCAAAAAAAAAAAACCAACCAAAAAAAACAAAACAAAACAAAAAACTGTGTTTCTCCTACAGAATTAGTTCTCTTCTACCTTAATGACCAACAAACTCTAGAACTTGGGTGATTTCCTTTACTGCCCTGACAGTTTATCACACGAGCAAAGAGGTACATTTTATGGGCACTTGAAGCCCTTATGTTAACTTTTACACTGGCATGTCATCTTCTTTCTTTTCTTTTTTTTTCTTTTTGGAGTAAGGTAACATGGGAAGAAATACATATAACTGATAATAAATATATCAACATGTCATGCCCAAAATAAAATATTAATGTCAATTTCATAGGAGTATAGCTTGAGGTTCATCAACGGGGACTGAACATAGTTGGAAATACAGTGCGTTTCATTGTACCCATTTTTTATACTGTTCCTATCAACTGACTGCTTCTTTTCTTTATTACACTTGGACTGCCCCGAGGGCAAAGACCATATATTGTCCTCCGTTTGCACAGAAAGCTTATTACATGTTGTTGACTGATATTTATTCTGTTTACCTTCTCCTGTCTCACACTTAGCCCAGTTTCCTCTTCATTGGCTTCAGAGTCCAAACAGGATCTCTTTGATCCTTTCATTAAAGTGTTGGGCCTAACTATGTGATTCATTTCTTAAGTCACTCTTTCGCTTTGGGCCTTCCAGGGGAGGGCTCACGTGGGCTCTGTGGCAGAAATGGAAAAACTAAGCAGGCAAAAGCCCCCTCCCCCTCAGGACTGTCTCTGTTCTCTACCTTCTTAGCTGAGTGCTTTTAGAAAAGAAGAAGAGGCCAGAGGAGAAATTCTCCCCATTTCCACTTTTATTTATGGGGGGTAAAAGGCAGTGATTCCCCCCTTCTCTGAAGTTTGCTTCCAATTAGTCAGCTTGTTTGAAATATATTACACTTCTCTGTTTTCCCTTTGTAATGAGCAACACTGGATTTTAAATGTGTAGGGCTATAAATGAGAGGGGCCCCAGCCTCCTCTCCTCTGGAGCTGTTATGGGAAAGGTGAGAGGAAGAGAGAATCAGATGATGATTGGAGACAATTACACAACCATTCCATTTTGCTAATGCTTGAATCCAGGAGAATTTTCTCATTTAATTCTCTGAAATGAAGGGCCCCTCTGTTAGCCTTAAAATGTAAACAAGAGGCTTTTAATGTGCGCTTTTCCCAGAAATGGAATGCTGGCTGCTCATATTGATCCAAAACATTGCTGTTGGTTTTTGTTCTTCTTGGTATTCGTTAAGTTTTGTGATGGCAGCAATATAGGATAGCTCAGGGGGCAGCTTGAGGATTGCGGGCAAGCGGAATTATTATTCTAAGCTGTAAACAGAAATGTAAAAGGATGTTCAGAAAAAGCCTGCCTGAGCTCTCCTTTAGTCTCTCCACATACAAAAGGGAGCATAAAAATCCAAGGCTTATATCCCAATCATTTCAATTTATATCCACCTCTTGGACGCAGTCCTCGGAGTTTGGTATTTCAGACAGAGGCGCACTTTGCTTGAATGATGCAGGTAATAGGTTTGAATCCATTTCATTCCAGCACGCCTGGTCCAGGTGTTTTGTCAAGTGTGCGTGTCAGCTACAGCTGAAGGAAACTGAAGTTCCAGCGTGCTTTGCTTTGGATCCCAAACCTTCTTAGGCATAGCATCAGATCCCCGCACCTCATTATACTTAATAGCTACGACTGGATTTGTATGACGTCTTATTTGGATCCTCTTATGAATTAGGCATTTTAATCCCCAGTTTTAGAGGAAAGGAGGTAAAATGACCTATATGAGGCCACCAGTAGTAAGGCTGGGGCCCAGACCCAGGTCTCTGGACCCTCGATCCAGAGTTCTGTCCGCTTCCCATCCTTGCCTCTGTGATGGGGTAAAACCAAGAATGGGAAGGTGTTGCCAGAAGGACTGCTCAGGGAAGGTGGGGAAGGTGAGGAAGCACACATACAGTTCTGTTCCTTAAACATCCCTCCCCCAGCCCCCAGCTACTGTCACTTGGTTTCTTCAAGGACAGCACAGAGTAATAAATATTGCAATAACCCAACACTAAATAGGGTTCTGATTCTGAGAGTTGCCCTCAATGTAGGCAGACAGGGCTCCCTCTCTGAAATCAGCAAACACTCATTCATTCATCTAACACTTATTAGGATCCTACTGTGTGACAAGATTATTCCAGGAACTGTAGGAGACAGGACCTGACTGTGATTAGACATGTCTCTCTAGGCTCTCACTGTCTTCTAGGAAAAGGTAGTGAATCGTTTGAAAGTCATGATTGCTGTTTGCTAACCAACTATAGTGAGATGGGTAAGTTCGAGCAATTGTAGCTCAAGAAATGGTTGGTTGAATTAACAAAATGAAAGCAAATGACTGAACTGAAGGTTGAATCACCAAGTTGATGAGTGCTCATTATTGTTTAGGGATTCCAGGACTGGAATTTGTTTGTTTTTTTTTATTCCCCTGGGACCATAACCCTTACTTAAAACAAAACAAAACAAAACAACCAACGATTAAACAAATCAATCAACCAGGATCTTGGATTTTCTGTTGCAGACCAGCTTGAGGGAGCTAACAAATTCAGAGGGTGGCTGCCTTGTACTGGCAGAATCTAGGAGTTGAGAATGATTGTCTGCACCCATGCACATGTGAATGGAGTGGCAATGGTGCTGGCATTGAAACCAGACAAGCCTGTGTTGGAATCTTGCTAGGTTGTGGTCATGCTAGCTGAGTGACCCTGGGTAAGTTACTTGGAGCTCCTATTTTCTCATCTGTAAAATAGGAATAACATAATATATGAAACAGGTTTTGGTAATGATTAAATAAATTCTCAGTGTGGTGCCTGGCACAAGAAGGAGTTCAACATATGTTGCTTCTCTCATACTTTATATCCCCCTCTCCCATTCCCTTTCATTCTCAATAGTTTTCTGGACAAATGGTTTCTACCCTTTATTAAAACATATTTGTTATAATGACTCCTACTGCTGAGAAAATTCTGAGTATACCACCGCAGATTAGCTCAGAAAGAGTTAAAGGTGAAAGAGTTCCTGGTTAAATATAGATTGAAATTCATGTGCCAGCAAATCATGTGAGTCTCCAAAGGGCCAGGGGCTGGAGCAAAGGGATTAAGGGATCTGCGTAGCTTGGTGTGGAAGAGAGGAAGCGCTGGAAGGGTGTGGGTGGCACCAACTGTTCTAATAGGTGTCCTAAGTGCTTATGAGTTAGTTTGAATTCTGGATGTCACTGAATTAGAATCAAATGGGTGCAAGAGATGTAAGACGCAGCTCTTTGCAGTCAAAAAGCTAACTTGACTCATTTCTCCTCTTGCATGAATTTGAAATGGAGCCTAGTACTTTGATGGGAATCTTCCTTTAAAGAGGGTCCAGATTATCCAGTATAGAGGCCACTAGTTTCCACCCCAAGCTTTTCTATTTGCTTCTCTTCCATTAGCCAGGGTTAGGAGGTAGGCGAGACAGTCTTATAACAGGCTGAGCTACACTCATCTGGTATGGCATTGTGAATGTAACTGTTCTAAGCATTAGGGACGAATCAAATTTGGGGTCATGACCCAATTGGCCGTATCTGCACCTTTATTTTCCTAAAAGCACTTTCTATGGAGCTGGATTATGGTTTAATGAGTGAGCTGGCTGGGAGGAGGCCGGTCAGCAGTGGCAGTGAAAATGATCTTGGAAAGTGCAAAGGGGTAAGTGAAAGTGCAGGTACCTTTCAGAACACACCAATTATGCCCTAATAGCTTTCAGAAGGCGTGATGACAGGCCACCTCTGCAGCCACTTCACACCATCGGAGAATGTGGATGGGAATCTTTTCATTACTTGCTAGTTGAGGCAATGAAATGGTCCCCATGATTAGATCCTAATTTGATAAACCCTAAAATGAATCTCACTCCAATGTTCAAAATGCATATGCTTACACAATGATATAGCACATCTAATCCATCAGCAAGACATGTTAACTCTGCTCCAAGTCTCTCTACTTCTGTCTGTCTCTCGTGCTACAAACTAATCAAGCTTTCATCTTCTCTCCCTATCACTGTTACCATAAGGAGCCAGGATAGCTTAGTAGATGTGAACATGGGCTCTGGAAGCACATTTCCCAGGTTTAAATCTTAGCTGTGTGATATTAGGTAAGTTACTGAATCCCTCTGAGCTTCAGTTTCCTCATCCACAAAATAGATATAATGATACACTCTTCATACAGAGAATGCCTGGTAGATAGTGAGGGCTCAATAAACATTAGATTTCCTCTTCCCCTCCTCAAAAAGCCTCCACAGTGTTCTGCCTTCCTCTCTAGGCCCACCCCCAGCACTCATTAAAATACAAAAACAAAACATGTTTATCCCCACCAAAGGGTCAAACTCCTTACCAAGGGCCACAGGGCATGAAGACACCTGGCCCCAGCCGGACTTTCCAAGTTTGTCATCTCGTTACTATACTCCCCAATGTTCTATAATCTGGCCACACTTCATCCACGTGATTCCTTCAATATGTTAGGCACATTTCCACCCCAGGGCCTTCACGTGCTATTTCCTCTGCTTGGAATGCTCTTTCCTGAGATCTTTGCAAGCTATTCCCTTCACAGCCTCAGGTCTGAGCTCAAGAATCTTCACCTCAGAGAGGCCTTCTTAACTGCCTCATGTGGAATGGTCTTCCCTGCATGCCCAGACTCTCTTTCTCCTGTTACCCAGTTCATTGTCTTGCTGGCAGCTGTCCGTATTTGTCATTGCAACATCAACTCCAGGGCTCCGTGTCTCTTGTGATCCATGAGCATTTTTGTACACAACAACTCCAGGAGGACTTTCTCTCCCTACAGCTGGCACCGGCCTCCCTGTGCTCCCCTTAGGGTGTAGGGGCCTGCTTGCCTGTGTGCTGAGAGCACTTGCAGTGCCCATGGCTGACCATCCCCAGGGTCAAAATACCCTGGCTGCTTCACCCTTATGGCCTGCACTGCTTCTAGAGCTTGCTTTCTGTGATACTTGCCTGCCTTTGCAGGCTGCCTGGCCTCCCCCCCTTCATTGTCCCACTTCTCTACTCCCCTTCTAGTGTTTTCTGGAACACCTCCTAATAAGTAAGTCACCTTCACCCAAACCTCATCTCTGAGTTTGCTCCTGGAGAATCCAACCTAAGACAATTATTATCCTCTTGAATTGTTTTTGATATCCATTAGAATATAACATCCAGTAGAACAGTATCTGTTACAGTAATTATTTGTTCTCTCTCACTCTCTCTCTCTCTATAGATACAGACATAGATTAATAAACCTAGATTAATTCCATCAGCATCTCTCTCTCTATATATATGTATATATACCNCCTCTTGAATTGTTTTTGATATCCATTAGAATATAACATCCAGTAGAACAGTATCTGTTACAGTAATTATTTCTTCTCTCTCACTCTCTCTCTCTATATAGATACAGACATAGATTAGTAAACCTAGATTAATTCCATCAGCATCTCTCTCTCTCTATATATATATATGTATATATATATATATATATTTACTCAAGGATATAAATAGATTACACATAGACTATCAGAGGTTACAAATTATATTTATAATCAGTGTGACATTTTTTGAGCACAAACGTACATCCTCTTAATTCCAGCAACTATATTATCAATCTACCTTTCCTGTCATCACTATGTTTCTGAATGGCCAATTTCAAATTCTTATAGGGCATTTTCTTATAGGTTTAGCGTAATGTCATGTTTCATGTTAAATATAAAAGATATGTGGTAAAAGCAATAGCTTGGATTGAAGGTGAAGTGGGTATCTATAATAAAGTTCTGGAAGTACATTTCTTTCTTAGCATTCACCCCTCAAAGATACCTAAGGAGAATTTTTACAGTTGCTGAGTTCTGAAATCTCTAAACAGGCTGTGTTTGTTTAGCTGGGGAGACCTTCTGGCCCTCAGGGTTCATAAAGTGAAGATGTACATCATGGCAGACGCAGGCTAGAGGGGGAGTGAGGGACAATTCTGGGTATTGTAATTAGGTGTGCTTTCAGGGAGGTAGGGAAAGTGAATCATGAGTTACTGCTGAAGAATGTGGGGGGATAATTCTAGTAGAGTTGTAAAAAGCTTGTAACCTGATCCAGAATATGAAATTTGTGGGTAGTTATTGATTTCTCAGTGGGTGGAATTACTTTTCTTGGTGATACACTGGCTGGAGGAGGGAGTTTGTGAGAACAAATTGCTATCTGTCAGAGGAGTTGTGTGTGGAGGTCCTCCTCCATGTGCAGCTGATCCAATCATGGGGCCTCTGACACCTGTGAATGGTCCCCAACCAAACAGAGGAAAAGCACTGAGCCAAGCTTGCACTGCTCAGCCTTGCCAAGGGAGAATTTTGGGCTTCAATTTGGCATTTTCTCTGTTTGTCAAAAGGGCTGTGGGGAGGACAGGGAAAGCCTTGATAACTACAAGCTCCTCACTGACCCCAAAGAGGACTGAGCTGATCTGAATTCACCTTTCGGTCAATTAGGAACTTGGCTAAAGCAGAATGAGTTTCACCTTAAAGCCTGTAAAATATTGAACTGGGTTGAAGAATCAATTCACCTGTGTTGATGACAAAATAAGGGCCTGGCTATGAAACTCCAAGTGAAGGCTGCCACAGGTAGGTTTAGACGTGGGGTAACCACACCGAGGATATGACTGAGCCCCTGACACAGACACCTTGCTTTGTTTAACCCTTCTTCCTCTGGTGAGAGCAGGGCTCATGAGTGTTCTCATGTCTCTCCATTCTGTTGGCAGAACTGGGATGCATCTGGGCTCAGAGATCAGCCAACATGCCCCTAGTGGGGACATAAGGTGCCAGTCTCATCTTCATATATTTCACGAGTGATCCTTTTGGCTCTTCCTCACTCCATATCCACTTTGAGGCTTCTCTTTATGGATATTGCTTTATATCCAAAGACCTCTGCTGATCCTCCCTCAGGTGCATGAAGATTGTGTTGGGCTGGTACTGAACTGGTACCTCTCAGAAAACCTTGAGGTATACCCTCGCTACTGAAGACAATTTGAATTTAGAATGTGGGGTAATTACATCTTTTGTTTTCAGCTTCGGGCCTTGGCTTCATTTCTGAGATGATACCAAGGATCTCACTGCTCATCCCATTTCTCTGACAATGACCACGTAGTGTGACAAATGATTAAGACAGAAGTTTGAGTACTACAGGAGCATAGGAGAGGGTCACCAAGTCATACTGGGGTGTCAGGGATGTTGTCCTAGGGGTTTTGTCATCT
>NC_048220.1:89128090-89153285 GCF_002007445.2 Ailuropoda melanoleuca | reverse complement strand
ATATATATATTTACTCAAGGATATAAATAGATTACACATAGACTATCAGAGGTTACAAATTATATTTATAATCAGTGTGACATTTTTTGAGCACAAACGTACATCCTCTTAATTCCAGCAACTATATTATCAATCTACCTTTCCTGTCATCACTATGTTTCTGAATGGCCAATTTCAAATTCTTATAGGGCATTTTCTTATAGGTTTAGCGTAATGTCATGTTTCATGTTAAATATAAAAGATATGTGATAAAAGCAATAGCTTGGATTGAAGGTGAAGTGGGTATCTATAATAAAGTTCTGGAAGTACATTTCTTTCTTAGCATTCACCCCTCAAAGATACCTAAGGAGAATTTTTACAGTTGCTGAGTTCTGAAATCTCTAAACAGGCTGTGTTTGTTTAGCTGGGGAGACCTTCTGGCCCTCAGGGTTCATAAAGTGAAGATGTACATCATGGCAGACGCAGGCTAGAGGGGGAGTGAGGGACAATTCTGGGTATTGTAATTAGGTGTGCTTTCAGGGAGGTAGGGAAAGTGAATCATGAGTTACTGCTGAAGAATGTGGGGGGATAATTCTAGTAGAGTTGTAAAAAGCTTGTAACCTGATCCAGAATATGAAATTTGTGGGTAGTTATTGATTTCTCAGTGGGTGGAATTACTTTTCTTGGTGATACACTGGCTGGAGGAGGGAGTTTGTGAGAACAAATTGCTATCTGTCAGAGGAGTTGTGTGTGGAGGTCCTCCTCCGTGTGCAGCTGATCCAATCATGGGGCCTCTGACACCTGTGAATGGTCCCCAACCAAACAGAGGAAAAGCACTGAGCCAAGCTTGCACTGCTCAGCCTTGCCAAGGGAGAATTTTGGGCTTCAATTTGGCATTTTCTCTGTTTGTCAAAAGGGCTGTGGGGAGGACAGGGAAAGCCTTGATAACTACAAGCTCCTCACTGACCCCAAAGAGGACTGAGCTGATCTGAATTCACCTTTCGGTCAATTAGGAACTTGGCTAAAGCAGAATGAGTTTCACCTTAAAGCCTGTAAAATATTGAACTGGGTTGAAGAATCAATTCACCTGTGTTGATGACAAAATAAGGGCCTGGCTATGAAACTCCAAGTGAAGGCTGCCACAGGTAGGTTTAGACGTGGGGTAACCACACCGAGGATATGACTGAGCCCCTGACACAGACACCTTGCTTTGTTTAACCCTTCTTCCTCTGGTGAGAGCAGGGCTCATGAGTGTTCTCATGTCTCTCCATTCTGTTGGCAGAACTGGGATGCATCTGGGCTCAGAGATCAGCCAACATGCCCCTAGTGGGGACATAAGGTGCCAGTCTCATCTTCATATATTTCACGAGTGATCCTTTTGGCTCTTCCTCACTCCATATCCACTTTGAGGCTTCTCTTTATGGATATTGCTTTATATCCGAAGACCTCTGCTGATCCTCCCTCAGGTGCATGAAGATTGTGTTGGGCTGGTACTGAACTGGTACCTCTCAGAAAACCTTGAGGTATACCCTCGCTACTGAAGACAATTTGAATTTAGAATGTGGGGTAATTACATCTTTTGTTTTCAGCTTCGGGCCTTGGCTTCATTTCTGAGATGATACCAAGGATCTCACTGCTCATCCCATTTCTCTGACAATGACCACGTAGTGTGACAAATGATTAAGACAGAAGTTTGAGTACTACAGGAGCATAGGAGAGGGTCACCAAGTCATATTGGGGTGTCACGGATGTTGTCCTAGGGGTTTTGTCATCTAAGTTAAGACCTAGAAGGCAAGAAGAAGTTAGGTGAAGAGGGATGGGATAAAAGTATTCTGGGCAAAGAAAATAATGTGCAAAAACTGAGAAGCAGGAGAGGAACAGGCTGGAACAGTGTGGGAAGTGGAGTATGAGGAGGTATAGAAGGATTTGATCGCAAAGGGCTTTCAGCTATGCCGAAGAGTTCACAATACTCACCCAGAGGACAATTGGAAACCATGGAAGAACTTCAAGCAGTGAGTCTGTGGTTAGGTTTGAGTTTGGAGAAATTCCTGCCACTGAGATTGGAAATGAGATCGGTTTGGGAGACTTGGAATGGAGGGTAGAAATGGCTTGTTTGGAGGCAGGATGTATATGACTTCATGATGGACTGGCGTTGGGTTCAGAGAAAGGAAGCACATTTGTTTGGTTGACTGGGTGTACTGTGTGACTGGGGTACCTTCACTCTGAGAGGAGTGGACCTGTGGAGGAGTGGACCTGTGCGGAAGATGCTGAGCTCAGATGTGGTTCTTAGGTGTGCTTCCCTCTGGAGCTGGGGTTGGGGCTGTGATCACAGAGGTAGTTTTGGCCTGATGCATCTCAAGGTGATTTTCCAAAATGGACAAAGCATCTTTATTTCATTCTTTCCGCGGGGCTGATATTATGTAGATGGAGGCAAGGGGAGGGACCTTCATATTTAAAGTGTCCCTGAGTCTTGAAATTATTTCAAAAGCATATAACACTTCAAGAGTGCTATGGATTCTGGTAGCGGCACCTTCTTCCATAGGACAAAACTTTCTCCAAGAAGGAAGAAACCAGAGCCCAGAAACACTGCATTGTTCTCTCTGCCATCACATCAACAAAATAAAGCTCCTTCCTGTGAAAATACAGAGTTGAATAGCTCTGCAGTTTCCTGAGTGCTGACCCAATTACAATTTGGACTTGTCACCTGGTGGCAGATCTCCCAGCCTTTGTCGGGTGTCAGGTACCCACAGTGGGTTTGCGGATCTCTGATACTCATTGGCTCTGCCTGTAAAGATTGATTTAACGCTCTGGCAACATTTATCTTTCAAACCATTTGTGTTTGTTTGCTTGACAATCAAGCCACAATTTAGAAATGCTACTTCCTGAAGCTTTACAGGCTAATATAATTTCACAGCTCCAATTACAAACGAGAAAAATTATTTCATCTCAAAACAGAGGAGCCAGACGTTTCTGAGAAATCATGGTTAATGAGAAGACAAAGTACATTCTGAAAAACAGGCCACGTTATTAATGGCCTCCTCAGCTAAAATTTTGCTGACTCTCAGCTCCAGGAGGCTCACCCTCCAGGGGTGCTGGGTTTTGATAATCTGTGAAGTAGGGGACTTTCAGATTGATAAACCACGGCTTCTGCTGGGGCTTGGTCTGCAGCTCCCACAACAATAGTGGCTTTTAAACAATGCAAACACGTCCACTGTCTTTCCACCTAGCAAATATATCCTTCCTCCTGCCACCTGTGTTTTGTGGGAATCATAGACTTTTGGATGGGGACTCAACAACCATCTAGCTCACCCCTTCATCTGACTCTTTGCATACATTCTCATCAACCCTATCCATAGACAGCCTACCTACTACTTAAATACTTGGTAGGGATGGAGAGCTCAAAACCAGACCTCTTCATGAAGCTCTACTATTTTAACTCTACCTGAAGAAGAATTTAAAGTCTGGTGACTTCCCAAGGAGATCTTCATTAACATCAAAAATCACTCAAGTGACCTTTTCCCTTGGATTCATATCTTTGTAATGGGATCTAATCAATAGTTCACAGAACGAAATTTAGGGAAAAACTTGACCTTTTACTACACAGCTCTGTTGAACTGTGAACACTCCTAACAGGTTGTCACTCCGAAGGGGTAAAGACACCAGGTTTTTCCTTGTCTACTTACGTCTGCCTCTCACTTCTGTTGGCTTTGTTGCTGCGATGGGCAGGATACCCCTTGCCATTACCTCCCACCACAGAATAGTGATTGCCACTTAGGGAGCCTTCAATGAATGTAGTAGTCTGACTAAATGAATGAATGAGTTAATTAGCTGCCTGAGTGGATTAACCTCTGATCTGCCTTTACATATCTCTTTACATATCATTCTAGGTCCTAGTGATCCATTTTACAGAGTTTTAAATGATTTTTAATCTTGAGTCACAACAGGCTGTTTTAGACTTTAAGACATGGTCTTATGCTTTAAACTCAAGATGATTGACTCTTCTCGATCTATTTCTTACCACCTTCCTTTATGGTCCTATTGAATTTTTAGCTTCAACAAAAGATAAAAATGTTGCATCAGAGCCTGGGACTCTGGTAGAACTTAGCACTTACCTCATTTGTCATCATCTGGACTACCGCAATGGCATATTCATTGGTCTCTGCCCTTTGCAGGGTCTCTGCCATCTTTTCTTCCTCCAGCTACCCTATATGCTGCAGGGACACAAATGTCCTTAAAACACATCTTTTGATGACTCCCTTTTCCCCAGAGACCTGTGGGAGAATAAGACTTTGTGTTGTTTTTTTAAGTTTCCTTTATTAGATCTTTTATTTTACTTGCAAAATTAACTTCTCAAAGAGGAAGACTTTATAATCCTTATCTAACTTTGTGAGAGAATGCACAATTCTTAGCTTCTGGTTGGTTTTATTTGTGACAATGTCGGTGAAGGCAGAGTTGGGAAGTTAAGTTTCAGGAAATTGAGGAAGCCATCCCTCTAATGGCAACGAGTTTACAGCTTCAAATGAATTCACCTAGTTTTTCAACATTGAGCTTGGTAACACATGTCATTTCCTCGAACAAACAAAAATTTCCCAGATTACATGTCACATTCCTTAGACGATAACCTTTCAAACAAATTTCTGAATGAACATTGAATCAACTTTCTTTACCCCTTTTAATAAATAGTTCTGGACAAAAATTTAACCTTATGGGGATAAGATATGGACCAGGTATAGATTTAACTTAAATGTTATTGTAACTGGTATGTAAATATTATCCTGTCTTTTCCCTTATCTCTCTAAAGGAAGGGTAATTGCTCACCCAGTACCTTGTACTCTTGAAAGTCCTGAGGTCACAAGTTCTTGAGTCCAAATTAAGTATTATTATACCTGTGGCCTATGATTTCACTTTAATTTTAAGCAAAGCCGAATCAAAATTTTGGTTGCCTATAACTTTGTTTCCGTAGAGCTACAACCTTCACCTCCCACTGCTTTGAAGAACTTTCCTTTTAAATATTATGTCCCATTATTCTACTTCCAAGAGACTGTTCTGCCTACACAGATCTATGTACCCTAAATCCTCCCTCTTCCTATGTCAGTGTCATTTGCTCATCAATAATCATCTCAAATAACTTATCTCCCACTCACTCAACCAAGATTTACAGAGTCACTACTATGATATAGATACTGTGTTTGGCACTTGAGATTTAGTCTGGCTCTCATGGAGCTTACACTTTGGTTGCATGAAGGGACATTAACTAATTATACTAATTAGAATTTAATTACAAACTGATGTTGGTGCTCTGAGATAAGGGACACAATTCTATCAGAGCCTATAAAGTCTTACATGAATCTTCTAACGAGAGATTATTTCTCCCATCTGAAGCCCTCATGGCATTTTATGACTCTACCAGTTGGGATTCTTTGGTTGTGAGTAACAGAAACTTATTCTGCTAAATTTAAGTTAAAATAATGTATTTGGAAGATGGGGAGTAGTTCATAGAATCAGAGGAAAAGCTGGGGAACCAGTCATCAGAGAGGAGAGACCCAGAATAGCAGTGGGAGAAAAAGTAATAGGCAACCATGGGCAGCCTCCTCAGGGCACTTCCTGAAGACAGCTGAGCTCCAAGAAAGATTATATTCTTCATCTGAGAGCATTCTGGTTAAGAGCACAGGCTCTGCAGTCAGACTGGAATCTACCACATACTAGTGTGTACACTTGGGCATATCCTTCTGTTTCCTCATCAGTGAAACGGGGAAATAGTGATATCTATCTCCCAAAATCATTGGAAAGATTGACTGAGGTAATCCATGCAAGACACTTAAAACAGTGCTTGGCACATTGTAAGCATTCAGTATGTTAGCAATGACAGCAATTGTTCTTATTAAATTTCCCTCAAGATTCAGATTTACGGGGTCATCCTAATTAATCAGATGTCCGACCTTCGTCCAGAGAAGTGCAGGCAGCCTCATGAGAGTATCCCTAGGATTATATTCCGCAGCAGGGTGGCTCCTCAGAGTGAAGCCAGGGGGCTGTGCCAGGAGAGAGTATAGATGTTGGGCTGACAGGACGAGAGATGTTTTCTCCTTCATCCCACCTTTGTCTTACTCTATGTTCTGCCGTTGCTCTTTGTCTTTGCTGCTGATCATCTCCGTCAGATTTTAAGACTCTAGTGGGTGAGAACCTTATCTTATTGCTGTATTTCTAGAAAGACAGTGCCCTCCTCATCAAAGATGTTCAATACCTGTTTGTTGAATTGAGTTAAAATGAAATCTTGGTGTATAGGATTTACATCTCAGCTCTAGAAGCTGAGTGGACGGGTGGAGGTAGCTTGAAAAATTTGGGGAATTTTTTGTTTGTTTGTTTCTTGGAAGTTTTGTCATTTTCAAGAGAAATACAGAAACAAAGCTGTGTAGGATTTCAGAAATTTCCTGAGACAGCAATGCTAAGAGAGATATTATTTTTTGCAAAAATTTTAATTTATTTAAAATAAAAACCATTGTGCACAAGGGTGCAAGTGAAAGATTGTTCACTTTTGCACTGTTTGTGCCAGTGAAAATGTTCATCACTAGGGCTATAACTAAATAAAGAAATATATCCATAATAGAGAATACTATACAATAGCTACAAATAATTAAGTTGATCCCTATGTGTAACAACATAGAAGGTGCTCCAAGAAGGTGAGTGTTCCAATAGATGAGTGAAGAAAAATCAAGGTACAAAATCAAGGTGCAAAACAAGATACAGCATAATCCCATTTTATGAAAAGGACACAAAAACAGAACGACACTATATGTTTTATACTGATACATATGTGAAACTGTAAAATGATCATGAAGGTTTATCATCACAGTATACTACATCTCACTTAAGTGGAGGCCAAATCAAAATGATACTACATATTTTATACTGGTACATTTTTATATGCATATACATACGTAAGTTTTATATGTATATATCTATACATATATATACACATATAAATATATATATGCATATACAGTTTTTTACACACACATGTATGGAATAAAAGAACTGGTTTCCTCTGGGGAGTGAGTGTTGGGGGAAGGACTGGAATTGTGAATGATGTTCCAAGGAAGTCTTAACCTAATCTTTAATATTTAAATTTTTTTACAAGGAGAATATATTCATGAATTATTTACTTAATGAAAAATTATCTAGAAAGAAAGAAAGGAAAGAAGGAAAGGAAAGAAAGGAAAGAAGGAAAGGAAAGAAAGGAAAGAAGGAAAGGAAAGAAGGAAAGAAAGAAAAGGAACTACACAACGAAGATGCTCAAATGCCTCTGAACTGCCTTCTTTCCAGAATGCCGGGACATTCTTCTTCCTGTCATCACCAAAGAACTGAAGGAGCTGCTGGAACAGAAGGATGAGATGCAACACCAGGTCCAGGAGAAGAAGTACTGTGTCGAACTACTCAACAGCATTTTGGAGGTGCTCAGCTGTCAAGATGCGGTGAGTCCTCATGATGATGTAGATGTCCTGGACTCAGACTAGCACTGAGCTGATTAAGCTCTAAAATATTGATGCTGATGAATAGCAGTTGAAGTCTAAAGATAAAAGTCAATGGCTCGCTCAGCGGGCTTACTTTTCCAGTGACTAACCCCCATGGCTGTGAAAGATGGCTTGGGGATTGGAGTTAAGCATGTAGCATTATGCCACCATATTTCTTATTGGATAGGATTTCTCAGGGTGTAGGTATGGATGTATTGCAGCCTTTTTAGATGACTTGTCCATTTACTAAAACCCTTGTTTGCAGAGGCAGGAGGGAGAATTTCCTATGCCTACAGTCAAGAAAACCCTCTTATCTGTTTTCTTAGCTGATTTACTTTGATTTTGTTTCTTTAGTTATCTCCTGAAGTGTTGAAAACGGTTAAGGCTCTTTCTGGCTGAGCAGATTGCTCAGGCCTAGACTCTAGAAACAGGGTGAAGAGTGGGATGGTGGTAGGGAGGTGGCTATGGCAGTGGAGCCAATGTATATTTGGTAGACATCATTCAGAGATTAGGCAGGGATGGCACCAAAGGGAAAATTTCAGGGGAATAAGTAGAGGGTTTCTAAAAGGGCAGAGTCTGCAGAAGAGAGCAAGGGAAGTAGATTGGTGGTAACAGTAAAGATGTAGAATTCTTAAGATTTGGAAGAGAAGGGTAAGTGTTCTTGATTTAACTCAGGTTCATTTGGCAACCTCACCTTGTCTTTGAGTAACGTCCAAGAGTACTCTCCTCCTAGATGGGCTGATTTCAGAGGACTGGGCAGACTTAAATAACCAAGTATTTTGTAAGTATTTATATAAGCATCCCCCCCCCTCTCCTCCCAAGAAAATGCTCAAAGAAGGGCTTTCTGGATAAACTATATCTATGATTGGCTATCATTAGAAAACACTGCAGAGCATTCATTTTATTCCTTTACTGCTTGTATCCCCTAATCAACGATTGTTATCAACTTCCTTATGTGTCTTGTCCTTTCCATTTTTGCCATCCTAATTAAGCTTCTTATCCCATTACTAGGTAAATGCAGTAGCTTGATTCATTTGTTCATTCATTCATTCATAAATAAATATGATATATCAGCTATGTGCCTGGCATTGAGGACACACAAGCCTGGTCTTTTTCCTTAAGAAAATCTACACAGATTATATAAATAAGCAATTGCAACATAACATAATGGCTAAAATCTCATGAATGCACACAAGATGTATTGGAGCTTCTCAGAGTCCATCTGAGAAACAAACTGAGGGCTTCAGAGGGGAGGGGGGTGGGGGAATGGGACAGGCTGGTGATGGGTAGTAAGGAGGGCACGTATTGCATGGTGCACTGGATGTTATACGCAACTAATGAATCATCGAACTTTACATCAAAAACCAGGGATGTACTGTATGGTGACTAACAGAATATAATAAAAAAAAACATTAAAAAAAAGATGTATTGGAGCTACAAAGATTTTGAGTGTGTGTCTGTGTGTGTGTGTCTGTGTGTGTGAGTGTATGTGTGTGTGAGTGTATGTGTATGTATTTTTGTCAAGGAAGTCTTTGCAAAGGAACTAAAGCTGGGTTTTCAAGGGTGAATAATTAATGATCACAGCTACTAATTCATTTGCTGTTTTCTAGGCACTGTGCTAAATGCCATCCGTGTTTTCTCTCTGCTCACTCTGATTGGTGCTAAGGATTATTATTACCATTTTAAAGATGAAAACCTGAAATTCATAGACTTAACATTCAAGACCAGACAGCAAATAAATGACAGGGTCAAAATTCATACCCAGGTCAGTCAGACTCCAAAGTCTGCATAATCATGGGCATTAGAGATGCAAGAGCATGGGCTTTTCTCCTCTCATTTTCTTCCTATCCTCTCCCTTCTCCTTGGGGGAGATGGGGAATAATACCCAAAAGCTTGGATAATGAAGATGCACTCTATGATGTTGTCATGATGATGGTGGTGTTTTCATAAGCGCATTCACCAGCCGGCTGCTGAACTGGTTCCAGTCTTTGAAATTTGGTCTTTTACAAAAATATTAAGGGAGAGTTTGGGCTTATTCTCACTTGTAGTGTAGGAACATGAAAGTTGGCTCCTCATTTCTCCAGAAACATCCTAAAGAATGTTGCCTTTTCCTGTTGAAAAGAATTTACAATATTTCTTACAGTTCAGTAATCCTCATATCCCTTTCCATGCAGAAAAAAATCCTGGATTTGTTGGGATACGCCAGTGGATCCCAGTTTGAGGAACACACTTATAATGGGTTCACCATTTCCCTGATTTGGGTCGAAGGTTCACGTCATGGTTCATTTGTGAAGCCGCAGCGCTCAGGCTCCGCACATCCCATGCGAGTGGTCTCCTAGAGTTCTGTTCTGATGGGTTGTCATCATTCTCACACTGGGTAACATCAGACACTGGTGAGAGGAGCCTGCTATCTCGCACACCCCTGGGTATTGGGGGCTTCAAAGCTGAGCAGTGAGTGGGAAGCTCTGAGCTCCCCTTGGAGGATTGTGGCATTTGGACTTGAGGTGTGTGGGAGGTGTGGTGTCACTCTTTACTGCCTCTGAGTGCATTGCTTTTATAATGACTTCTGACTGTGGGGCCCAGCCCACCCCTTTCCTAGGGTGAGAAACTGTCTTTGCTGGATGAGTTATTAAATACTATTATTACCATTGGGTTTGGTATAAGAGCCTGATGCACTTGGCGAGCTTCACAGCCAACCTCTTCAGCTCATGAAGATGGAAATCTCTCTTCATCTAAAAAGTTTTTTCTTCCATGAAGGAGACTCATTCAGTAGGCATTATTACTTTGAACCCAACTGACAATCAAAAATCCCAAAGTATCTCATCTAAACCTTTCTATTCTGGTATATAGCAGTTTTCTACTCTGGCTGCACATTTATATCACCTGAGGAGGTTTTTTTAAAGCAGCCATATCAAAGCTCTAGCCCCAGGTATTCTGATTTAATTGGTCTGGGATTGGTAGGGGCATTACAATGACAATTTTACTAGGTGGTGATAACAGGCAGCCAGGGCAGAGGACCACAGCTCTAGTGCAGAAAGTCTTAAACTTGAGCGTGGATCAGTGTGACCTGGAGAAGCTGTTAAAACAGGTTTCTGATCATTATGTTTGGAGGATGGGACCTGATCATTTATTTTTCTGCGTTCCCAGGTGATGTGGATGCTCTTGGGCCAAGGACTACACTTTAATAACCATCACTCTAATGCGACCTAATTTTGGTTTTTTTTTATCTTCAGTATTCACTGGAAATGGAAGACTGGTTGGACTCATCCTCAGTCCTTTACCTTCTTAATTAAAGAGCCCTTTCCAGTCTATAAAACCTAGCATCTTCCAATATGGCATTTAACAAACCATAAAATGGCAAAATCTTCAAGCACATTCATTTGTACTCATAAATTCATTGCCATGCAGTAGTGTGGACATGGCCTGTACAAATATCTGACTTTGAAAACCCAGACCAACAAGCATGCTATTTGGTTTCTGCAGGCACTGACTTCTTAAAATTGGAAATTTGGGGGAAAAATAAAAAAAATCCTCCCAGGATAAATGTCCTGGATTTTTCTTCTCGTTGTTTGGATCTTCTCTGCTGATTACAGCATAGCCATTCCCTTTTACTGACACTTTGTTGGCACCATGGAAAAGCCTGTCTGTCCACCCAACTATAGGTTATATCTACCTGCAGGAACCATTGCTCAGGGATAGAACCACATGTGCAAATCTAGAAATTGTAGTATAGCATGCCAAGCTTTCTTTTGGGGGGCATTTTGTGTTTGGGGGATGGGAAAGGATGCTTGTCTTCAACTGATTGTCACTATTTTGGTAATTACAGCCCAGCACAGCAGGTGTGGCTTGAGGAAGCTCTGTTTTCCTGTTATTACCTTATTCATTGCAACCCTGGTGGCATATGACTCAGAGGATGATGTCCGCCTTAGCCTGGGTGTTGATATTTTTTTCATGATAGTGTTAAATTCTCTCCCCCAGCTTGCTTGAGTTGCCCTTGGCACATGAAAGGGACAGGCTCAGGTGAAGGATGAAAGACCTGACTTCTGCCTCTGTTAACTCCTTTCTCCCCCTTCCAGAGCAAGGTTAGTTGTCAACACCAGTTACTTTGAAAGGCTGTTTCATGCTGGCTTCGTTCTGTGCCTTGCCGGCTGCTGAGTAACTCATAAGATTTAATTTTGCGCCAAACCCAGGGGGAGTGTTTTCTCCTGGGTTTCTCTTAAAACAGGCTTTTTGTTTTTATGTTTCATTCCTCTAACAGAAAGAAGAGTCATCATTTTGTACCCTGCTTAGCAATGATAAAGTATGTAAAGATGACTCCTAAGTCTGAACAGGAGATGTGTTGGTTATACCTGCCTCATGGAGGTAGAGAATGCCCAGAATCAGCTTTTTGTTTTTTTTAACCCTTTGAGCCCATTGACTAAATCTAGGGGGTGGTTAACCAATGCACCGTATTAGTCATGAACAGTTTGGGATTTCTGGTATTTTTGTTTATTAGCTCAGATGCTGGTAGGGAAGGCTTTTGCTCTTGCATTTTCTCCTGCCTGGAATGTCCTCAATTCCCATTCTTTCTATGCATGTAAAATCCTAAATGCCTTTTAAGTTCAGCTCAGACAATACTTCCTTTCTAAAGTCTTCTCAATTCCATGCCCTCATCCTCTCCCCTCCACTGTAAACCCCCAGACTGAATCAAGACTTCCTTCTCTGTGTCTTCATAACTGTGTATTTGGACTGATATTATAGCACTAACTGCTTGGTATTACACTTTCCTGTGTGTGTCTCCTGCCAGGCTTTGAGCTCTGAAGCTCAGACAGTAAGCCCTTGCTCCCCTGGCTTTGCAGAATTCACACTCTCAGCCTCGCCTCTTGCCAATTCCTCCTTTGCTCTCCATCCTCCTGCTTGACTAGAATTCTTTCAACACCCCTCTTCCCCATACCCCCTCTTGTGTCCTAGGAGCAGCTTTTGCCTGCTCTGTTATGGCATCTGTGTTGTCATCCTCTGTGGGCTTCTCTGCCTGTGGGACTGGGAATGCTGTGAGGACAGAGACCAACTTTACAACAGCTCGACCCTTCCCTGCCCGCCTCCCTCACAAAGCTATCTGTTGTAGGAATGAATACATGAATGAATATGACTTGCCCAAATCAATGGTGGAACCTGATTTCTCCCTCAGGCCTTCTGCTCTGAGTGCTAGGAGGGTGTTCTCATTTCTCTTTTTGCATTTCTTGGATGTCAGGTGCAGGGGTTGAATGAATCACCCTCAGTTTATGACACATTACCATCATTGGTATGTGCAAGGCCTTCCCTTGTTGTTCTTTGTTTTTTTGTGTGTATGTGTTTCTTACCTTTTATCTCCATCTCTTTTTCCCATTCTCTTAACTCCTCCACTTGCTATCGGTGATTTGTCTGATGTGTTGAATATGTATGTGTGATTTAACACATGTTTACATACATATATGCACACACACTCATACCCCTCCTATAAAGAGGGTCAGACATTGACACAAAAGGGAAATAGCATCAGCAGCTCCATTAGGGTTCCGATGGGTGGGAAAGGACAATGGTAGGCACAGGGAGCAGTTTAGACTAGAGGGCATTCTTGTGTCAGCACTGCCCCTGATCTGCCATGTGGGAAAGAAGTCTGTAGTTGGGTGTCTTCTTCTGAAGCACAGCCCCTATGGCCACCCTAGTTCTGGGCTCTCTGATAATCCCAGGCAGCCTGCTTGATGCAGGATTAAAGGGAGGCCGCTGCTGCCTCTTTGAATTACCATTTAATTCCCAGGAATCAATACCACCATGCAGAAGCAGCAGGGTTTTCTTCTAACCTATATGTTCCCTCATATTTCAAACAAAAGGCAGGGAGACAAGGCTTGCAAAAATTCTCTTATCTGTGGTGCGTACCAGAGAGCCGCTAATTAAGCCCCCAGATTTAAGCTGAAATAGATGAGACTCCTCTACCTTCTGTGACGTCCAAAAGCATTCTCGTTTCACCCCTTGCTCTTCCTCTGCGTCCATGGTGTTAAATGTGCCCTTTCTAGGCCATTAGAATAACGTTTGATGTCACAGATTGTGGCATATGATACACGTTCTTTCCCAGCACACTAGCCTACAACGTGCTCTCTCACGCATCACAATTGTTTGTTTCTGGCAACCACATGGGAAGGTAGGTTTTACTCTCCCCATTTTACCAGTGAGGAGGCCTAGCCTCAGACAGAGGCCAGCTGGCACTCCTGACAAGGTCAGAGAGTCAGTAAAAGGCAGAGCCTGAAGGGAATCCCCCATCTCACTCTCAAGGCAACAACCTCTCACACACATTGCCTTCTGCCTCTTCACGTATACACTTCACCATTTGAGAGCACTTTCTCCGGCTTCATTTCCCTGGTAGAGGTGAGAGCACAGGTTTTGGCATCAGGCGACGTTCATGTATCCATCCCACAAATACTTTCAGAGCTGTTGTCACGTGCAATATTCTCTGTGCTGAGGCTACAGTGATGAGCAGAGCTGGGGACACATCCTGATCTGCTTCCTATTAGTGTGGGAACCTTGGGAAGTCATGCCCTCTTTCTGTAAAATGCGGATGCTATTTCTCCAGGTGTGTTGGGATTACAGTAAACAAGAACATCTGTGAGAACACACAGCACTGTACCTGGGATATAATCCATACTCAGTACACCTGACTTTTTTTCTTGCCTCTCTGTTCCCCTTCCCTCCTATGCTCCTTCCAATTGTTCCAGGCCTATAATTTTTTTAAAGAACAGTAAAGGGCGAAGTGGCCTCCTGGGAGAATGGTAAATAGGTACTGAGCCTGGGGAGAACTCTGTTCCCTATTAGCACTGAAAATAGCCCTTGAGGCAGGCCTGGTGGCAGCCAGATGCTCTGGAGCCCTCGCAGTCTCCACAGGAGGCTTGCCAAGAAGCCACAGATGCTGCTGCTGGAGCAGAGCCGTTCCCTGCAGGGCATCTGGGCCTCATATGGGTTCCTGAAGGGTCTGGAGAAAAGTGTCATCCTGCCTTTTTGGTGCCTTCTTTGGGGTGTTCCAGAATTTCCCTTGTAATAGCTACTGTGTGGGATGGTGTGCTGGAGCTGGCTCACACCAGCTCATGAGAATCAAGTGTTAAATTTTTGGGAATCGTGTGAGTTATTTGTTAAATAACTGCCATTATTAAAAATTTATATAAATATCTATAATTAAATAAGCTATATTAAAATCAAACATAATAAATAGATATTCAAAACATATCACTTCCTAATTATCTTACTAAACTTTATTCTTATCTGTATGTTTGAGGTTATTTACATCTGTTGTGTCTACGATAGAAATACTATTTAACCCTCTTCTGCTGCTGTCCGTCTCTTCCCGACTCTGTGTTCAGTGATGTCAGTCATGAAGGGAGTCCTCATACTACAGAACTGGCAAACACTGTATACGCAGGCCTCTGTTTTGTCTTCCTGGAGAGCCAGTTGATAAACACGTATCAACACACCACTGCCTGGGACTCAACAGAATTGCCAAGAACAATAAAAACTCCAAAGCACAGGGGAGCTGCTGCTGCACTTCTCTTCTCCCAGCAGCCCTGGATCTGCTGTCTACAAGTTCTCATGGTCAAAGAGAGGATGTTCCAGGGGTGCAGTGATTTTAACACAAACTAAACACTCAACCCAGAGCAGAGATATAGAAATATGTTCCATTTCCAATGGCAATTCTTATCAACTGGTAATGATTTGTTCCCTAGTCGTGTTGAGTGTTTACATAGCTCAGTGAGAAAGAGCCCTGATTCCTACATTGGTGAGGGGCGGGGGTGAGGATTCAGGTGCGGTAGGCTTGCTGTACCTCAACCGGGTGTCTAATCTCACAGCTGTGGGAAAGGCACATTTGACAGGAGACTGCTATCTTTCACTTCAGTAGGTTTTGGTCTTTGGGCCTTAAATAGGGGTTAGAGATGATTAATGTTCATTTTTGATTAGGCAAACGCTGCAGTCATCATTGTCACAAGGAAGAACCATCAACAGGGACTAAAAGTGATGGGCAAAAGTGTGATGAGAAACAGGGTATTTGCATAATCTCAGAATATTTCCCCAAGTATCTACTTTTTAATGACACAGGGACAGATAGTAACTTTGCAGTAGAGGAACCTGAGTGCCACCCCCTTCACCAAATGATGAAAACAGCATCACCAGAAAGGACACATACCAGCATCATCGGCCTCTTGATAATATGTACTGAAAAGGACACCACCACTTATGTGGGGGATCTTGCCAAAAATGCATAGCCTCAATCTAATAATGAGAACGCATTCAACAAGCCCCAACTGAGGGATGTTCTAAGCAATTGCAGACTAGTACTCTTCAGAAGTTCAGGTCTCCAAAGAAGAAGCACTGCCACAGATGGGAGGGGACTTAAGAAACATGATGACTAAATACAATGTGGGATCCTGAATTGGACCATGAAGTGAAAAATGGACATTAGAAGGAATACTGGCAAAATTAGAATAATGTCTGTGGTTTAGTTAACACGACTGTACCAATGTGAATTTTCTGGTTCAGTAATTGTGCTCTGGTCATGTTGACATTAAGATTTTAACATTAAGGGAAGCTAGATAAGGATACATAGGAACTTTCTGTATTATTTTTGCAACTTATCCATAAAGCTAACACTATTGCAAAATAAATAAAAGCTTATCTTTGAAGTATTTAAGGAGTGGCTGCTCACTTATGAAGTATGCATTTTGAGGATGAGCAGTTCCCTAAAGCATACCTATTCCAATGTGAAGGGATGCTGATAGATAAGGGGTTTTCTCTGCTTTATCAGAGACGGTAATAAAATCTGCAGACAAATGACTGGCCTAATCAGAGGATTCCACCCTATTAACTGCCTCAGTCTGTCAGGAGGCAAATGTAACCTCCCACTGAATGAGCAGTTGCCTAAACCAATGTTAGCACGCAGGAACCCAGGACTTAGCCTAGGGACTGGAAATGTGGAAGAGCATAAAAGCCTGCTGTGGTCTCAAGGATCTTGCAGGCTATACCATTTCACTTGGGCCATTTGACAGCCCTGTCCATGCAATAATTCCTAGGCCAACATGTGGGGCTTGAATGTCACTTGATCTTTACTTGGCAGACTTGGAAAGTGAGTGGTTTGGCATAACTTAACAGATGGTCCCTGTGTCGTTTATTCTCAGAGAATCCACCTGGAAAATTAGAAGACAGCTTTTGTTGATGGTTGACTAGAACTCTCTCCAATAAAATTAATAATCCAACACGTTCTGTTCCATCAATACCAACTAGAAATACTTCTTGAGATGTTCTTCAATATTCCTTTATCTGCCGTGACCAAAGTTTAAAGGAGTTTGCCTACAGCCAAATCCATGATGGCCTCTCCTCATTTGCTCTGTCTGTCCTCTGTCCCTCAGCCACGTGGACTGCCTCTCAGGGTCAGGACAAGGGTGAAACAAATGAGGCACTTGTCTGGGATGGCAATAAAGTGTAAGAGGGCACCAAAAATTCAGTAAGCAAGAAAAATATTATATCAATGCAATATTTTTTAAAAATCAACTTTTTGATATTTTGTTCATCATGGATTTTTTGAATTAGCTTTTATTTTTTAAAAATATGGCATTAAATTTCACTTGTCTCTATTTTTGATGCCCCTTAAATTTTGGCCGTTGAGCAAGTGCCCCAATTGCCTTACTTTCTCATCCAGTCATGGCTCCTTGTAGTGCCTTTCATTGACACCAAATGCCCACAATAAGAAAGCTGGGCTCTGACCCATGAATGAGCAAGTGTGACAGTTTGCAGGAGTGGAGAAGTTATCTTTTCGCTTACCATGAAAGACTGTGGAGGGGCTCTGGAAGATTTCTGTCTGCAGGGAACCTTTGCATAAAAGCACAAGTTGAAAGGAACAGCCATTTACACTAAACCTTCACTGGGCCAGCCATTTGCTTTCCAGAAAGCATTTCTTGCATAATGTCTGAATTAAATCTCCCCTTCACAGTTGGGAGGCATGAGTTAAAAGCCCGCTAGGCAGCAGAAAAATATAGCTATGCTTGGTCCAGGTTACAGTTACTGAGGGAACCATAACTTTGATTTGTTCAACTGGTGTAAATGTAAATCCTTAAGTGAAATGTGTTAAGAGAGGAGGAAAGCGCTCTGTGTTTGAAGATGTTTTTGATCCACACCTCTGTCTATAGCACCCCAAATGTCATATACAAACTGGGGCAGCAGCTAGGTGACTGAACAAGGAAAGTTTTCAGAAAACAATTGAGGAGTTCTAGAATGGACATTTTCTCAGGGAGATTTCAGACAACACTCATGTTAGAGATAAACACGATTTAGCAGCCCAGATTAGAAAATAAAATGTTTAATTTCAGCACAGTTTTTCCAAGCAACACAACATACTAAAGTTATCTTTGACTCTCCATCTATTACATTCTCTTCTACCTGGAATCCAAACTCAGCTTAGTTTTTCTCTTCAACCACATTTCCTACTATTTTCAGCCTGCTTTCTGCATTCTGGTAAGACCAAGTTCTGGGTCTTCCTCTAGGCCTTCATGTTCTTTCCTCTTTGTCCTTTAGCTGTTTCCTGTATCTGGAATGAACTTTTTCTTCCTTTTACTTGTCTAGTTGTTCAGTTGGTGGTTCTCAGCCTGAATCTAGCTCACAGATATATTTTGTTTGGCTTGCCAAATTATTTAATAAAAGCCACAGACCCACCACTTCCTGTTGTGTTTCTAGATGACCGCTTCTCATGTTTATGTTATCTGCCTCACCCTATGCGCATCTGAATTGTGGACTTCTGAGAGCCAAACCTTGCCTTTCCTAATAGACCCAACCCAATTTCCCCTTCCATTAAGAAATCATCACAGGTTCTTTTTGCCCTGTCTTAGTCACTTTCTCTGCTGCATTCTGACAACTTTTGGCTTTACTGTAGAATTTAGCCCTTAATTATGTGCAGTTTTACATTTGTTCTTATCATGTTATGCTTGTCTGGTTTACATTGTTTTTTTGTTTTTTTGTTATTTTTTTTTANTAGAATTTAGCCCTTAATTATGTGCAGTTTTACATTTGTTCTTATCATGTTATGCTTGTCTGGTTTACATTGAAGGAGGACTCGCTGTTTTTTTGTTATTTCTCTCTTTAACAAATGCATTGTCTGTCTTTTTCACAGCGCACTAAACATTAACTGAGTACCCACTCTTTGTCAGGCACCATTCTAGGCATTGCAGATGCCAAAGTGGTTAAGACAAAATGCTCTTTCATTCAGAACTACCTCTAAGACCTTATTTTTTTTTGTTATTTCTCTCTTTAACAAATGCATTGTCTGTCTTTTTCACAGCGCACTAAACATTAACTGAGTACCCACTCTTTGTCAGGCACCATTCTAGGCATTGCAGATGCCAAAGTGGTTAAGACAAAATGCTCTTTCATTCAGAACTACCTCTAAGACCTTATTTTTTTTTGTTATTTCTCTCTTTAACAAATGCATTGTCTGTCTTTTTCACAGCGCACTAAACATTAACTGAGTACCCACTCTTTGTCAGGCACCATTCTAGGCATTGCAGATGCCAAAGTGGTTAAGACAAAATGCTCTTTCATTCAGAACTACCTCTAAGACCTTATTTTTTTTTGTTATTTCTCTCTTTAACAAATGCATTGTCTGTCTTTTTCACAGCGCACTAAACATTAACTGAGTACCCACTCTTTGTCAGGCACCATTCTAGGCATTGCAGATGCCAAAGTGGTTAAGACAAAATGCTCTTTCATTCAGAACTACCTCTAAGACCTTATTTTTTTTTGTTATTTCTCTTTAACAAATGCATTGTCTGTCTTTTTCACAGCGCACTAAACATTAACTGAGTACCCACTCTTTGTCAGGCACCATTCTAGGCATTGCAGATGCCAAAGTGGTTAAGACAAAATGCTCTTTCATTCAGAACTACCTCTAAGACCTTATTCCCTAACACTCCCCAACATTGGCCTCAATGGTCTATTCATTATTTCATAGCCCACCTTGTCTTATGCCTTTCTCCATGATGAACAGTCCTCCCACTACCATGATCAATTCTCCCCAAATATCCAAATCATAGCTGTCTTTTGAAGCTGGGGTCAACTTCTCTGATCTCTGACCCACCTAGCCATTCCACAGTCATATGTCTACCCCAGTCTCTTGAAATTTTGACATAGCCTACCATTTACTGGAATTACTCTTATATGGATATCTGATATCTGGTTTACAGATTCTCCAAGGATAGGGTTGATCCAGTTTTATATTTCTTCTATATTTCTACACTTTCTGGGCATAGTGCCGAATTCCAAGCAGATACTCAATAATTAATCTTTGTGGTTTGATTGATCCTCCCATCTCAATTGCTCTACTTTCTAGAAATATATGCTGATGCTAATTTTATTTTTTATACTCAGCAGAAGCTAATGAGAAAGGTAAATCTGTTGCTGTTGCATTAAAACATCATATAAAAAGCAGGTACCAACTTTGAGTATGGTTGTGCTCCCAACTTTGAGCATTGTTGCACTCCTGAATCAGTTTAGAATTCAACATGCATTTTCCCACAGAAATAATGCACAAGAATAATGGTGGTCACATTCCCAGACCAGTATGTGTAAGCATGTTTAACCTATAGTGTAACTGAATTCTGAGACAGAGTAGAGGCTCGCATTTACATGTTCTCATTGCGTGAATATTTTACAAACACTGTAGGTACTTTACCTTACCTGAGACTCACCACACTTCGCTTACCTGTAAGCGGTCTGTTTTCTCATTAGACCATAAGCCCCATGGATGCAAAGACTGTATCTGTCTTGTTCACTGCCATATCCTAATGCAGCACCTGGCACAGACTGGGCAGTCAAAAATATCTGTTAATTTTCATTGAGCTAAATTCTAGTTGAAAGATTATGAGGACATACAGATGTGGATTCAGATTCCCCAATTTACCACTAGCCAGCCGTGTGTTCTTAGAGAAGTTACGTGGCCTCTCTCAACTTTAGTTTACCTCTCCCTAATATTTTATTAGTCATTACTACCATGCTGATACCTGGTATGTGTTTCTTTTTATTTTTCATTTTGCCACAGTGTATTCTCTCAAAAAAGTTTTGATTAATTAATGATGTCTGCTTTTTGTTCTGTATTGGTTGAGGCAGTGGTGATGAGAAAGTTGATATTTGGTATCAAAGCATTTCAACAGCTTTTGAGAATGTAGGAGTTCTATTTCCAGCCCTAGTTCTGACATTCTGTGATCTGAGGCAGGTCACTCAAATATATCTGTGAAAAAGTGGTGATAGATTTCAGTGATTTTCAAACTTTTCCTCCTAAGTATCTCTAACTTCAGATGAGTGAATAGAAACTCTCAGCGTTCCAGGGGTGGAACCCAAAGGTAGAATTTACTTGAATTCAATCTTGTATTTTATCTTAATTATTCATGTGTACTTTATATTCTAATTCATGATAGAACCGTGTTTCAAATATATTGCTGTTACCTGTGAGTCACACATTTATGAATGCCTGCTTTAAGCCAAACACTGTCAGACACCTTATATACAGAAGTCAATTTTTACCACAATTCTGTGAGTAAGCTGTTATCATGCCCATGTTACTGATGAGCAAACTGAGGCTTATAGGAGTTGAAATAAATAGACTTGGGCCACCTAGCAAGTTAGTGGCGGAGCCAGAATTCAATCTGTCTAAATCTAGACCTTTCCCCTACACCACCTCAGAGGGTAAGTAAATACAGAGTCTTCCCTTTGGCCAAAACGTATGATAATAAAAATGTTTATGTCATGTTAACTGGAAAAAGCAGAACATAAATTGGATGCTGCACAGAGATTTTGCATGCGCAAGGACTTGAAGGCATCATAGAGTAATAAGTGAGATACGTTGCAGGGCTGGACTTACGGGTATATTATGCCATTTTTGTTTCTGATAATATTTGTGAAATAAATAGTGAATTTTTAAAAACTTTTAGAGGTATATCTTAGGGGATAAAAGAGGTAGTTGATTTTGTTAGACACTATAATTTATCCTGTATATTTTTGTGAGGGATTGGAAATGTGAAAATGAAGGCAAGGCTGGTATTGTTTATGTTTTCCTCTGGCTTGGCAGGTGTCACTGTGGCTGTGGGTAGGTAATAAAGGGCAGATATGCCTCAAAGAAACTCATGGAGAGGCACTAGAAATCTGATAAGCAGGGTCTGAAAACAACCTCTGTGAAAAGTGGATTTTTTTTTTCTGTGAATAGAGCCAATCTTTAGGGAGCAGAGGGGATGCTTTCATATCTAGGGGCAAGGAGTGACACAATTCAGGGAAGGTTGGAGAAGAGTAGTTAATGATCTTCCAAAATACCCCCAGAAGACTAATTATTTATCTACTTGAAACTTACTCTGGAAGACAAGTTACAATACCACATCCTCTTGGTTATAGGGTAAAAAGTGAAAGAAGAAGAGAAAGAGAGAGTACATGTGAGAAAAAGAAAGAAAATCACAAGTATCTTTGCTTTTTGAGAATAGATAACTTAGAACATCTATTATTTTGCATTATTACCTGAATTGATAAGATATAAAATAAATTTAAGCAATATCATTTACCCATTTATTTATTCTTCTATCCATTTGTCCAACCATCCATTCATCCATCCATCAACACATTCATTTCACATATTTATACATGTGCTTAGTGCTTCCACTGTGTCAAGTGAATGCTACACTTTGGAAACTCAAAATTGAAAGATGTGGCACCTAGGAAATATTGAATAAGTTTTGTTGGAACTCAAAAAGTACAGCAACCAATTCTACTTAGGATGAGGTGGGGGTTTAAAGAGTTTGAATGGGAAAAGGCTTCCCAAAGGTGATGAATGAGCTTTTTTTGACTGTAGACAGGCAGGTGACCAGGGAGAGAAGGGCATCTCAAACACAGGCAAAACCCATCTGGTTACTCTCTATGGGAGGGATGAGCTGGCTCAAGGTGATTAGAATGGCTGGGTTAGTTCCTCGAAGAAATAAAACTTCAGCAGACTCAAAGGGCTGAACTTCCTCAAAGAGTGGCCCACAGTCCAAGGCTAAGATGTGGTGAACTCTGTTTCATGAAGACATTGTAATTATGGGAATATCATAATCAGAATTCTAGGGAGTAGGTAAGAATCCAAGACTCAATATGAGCAGGGTGAGACTTGACACAGGCCGAGGAAAAGGATTTGGAAGAATATATAAGGGTTCCTTATGTCTTAATAGGCAATGCTCTTATTAATAAGAGAAATCACTCTTAGGGCTCCTGGGTGGGTCAGTCAGTTAAAGCGTCTGCCTTCCACTCAGGTCATGATTCTAGGGTCCTGGGATTGAGCCCCACATCGGGGCTCAATGGGGAGACTGCTTCTCCCTCTCCAGCTCCCCCTGTTTTTATGCTCTTTCTCTCTCTCTCTCTTTGTCAAAAAAATAAATAAAATATTAAAAAGAGAGAGAGAGAGAGAAATCACTCTTATTATAAAGTCCTACTTATTATAGCAAAGAGCATATCAGGTGCACATTTTTCCTGCCAGTTCTGACAGCACCTCCCTCAGGACATCTTCACAGATTCCCCTAAATTGGGTTGTTTTTTTTCTGAGTTTATTTAGCACTTTGTGTTAGCCCTGTTATGTTCCTTTCCTCATTGAGTGTTTCTTCCCTAGCCATACCCTGCCAATAGACTATTACTTCTTAAAAGCAGGGCCTGGGCTTTCCCTGTCTCTGAATCCCCAGCACTCAGGACAGAGCATGGCATCTAGTGAGTCAGTGGTACTCAGTCCTGGCTGCACATCAGAATTACATGGAGAGCTTTCAAAAAACAGCAATGCCTGGACATCAGCCTTGGAGATTTGGAGTTAGTCTAGGGTAGAACCTGGGCATGAAAATATTTATATATTGAGAAAGTCCCCCAGGTAATTCTAGAAATGCAGCCATGGCTACGAACTGCTGAAGTAGATGCTCAAACAATGTTTCTGGAAGTTTGAATGATAATGAATGCACCCCGGCTATCTCATTTTTGTAGGACTGCAGTTTGGGGTGGAGCAGCAACTTGATGTTTAGGCAGCTTCCCAAGGTTCTAAATTCACCCCAGACCTAGGAACACTGGGAGCAGGATGCTACATGCTAATTGGAAAGGAACTCTTAATGTACTTCTCGGAATAAACACATGGATCTCGTTCAAGATGAGTTGGTTATGCTAATCCCCTTAGGCTGGACTCTCATTGGCTAAGAATATAAAGGGGCTGAACATTCAGAAGAAAGGCTTTCCTGCTTGCAGCTGGTCGGGATCAGAGCTATGGATTATATGGCCCTGAATATATTATGGAGACTGGGAAATAAAGTGGCCATCTTCTTTTCATCTAGAAAAACCATGAGAAGCCGTAGATCAAATTGGAAAATTTATAATAAATCAGAAAATAAATTAGTTCTCCCTCTTCTGACTTTATTGTAAGTATAAGGTTGGTCACAGAGAGATAGTGGGAGAGAAGGGAACACACAACCTAAACTTTCCAAAATGAGTTGGATGGGGATGATAGTAAATATTAGGCATGTGATAGAACTGTAAAAATATGTTGAAATCATCACCATGATTAGGGAACAGTGAAATAAGTTACGTGTGCTTTATCAACATTAAAGCAGAGGTACACACTATGGTAAGTCAGGGAAGATAGAGACACAGACATATATATAGAGAGAGAGGGAGAGAGAGAGAGAGAGATTGGGTCTTCATACTTCTCAAGATGAGAAGAACTGCCCTAGTTCTAGAAGACGGTGATTTTATCAGCACCATGGAGAGGTGCACAGTCTGTACTGCTTGTTCTTTATGTTCCATAGATGAGAGAAATCATATGATAATTGTCTTTCTCTGCTTGACTTATTTCACTTAGCATTATCTCCTCCAGTGCCGTCCATGTTGCAGCAAATGTTGAGAATTCGTTCTTTCTGATAGCTGAGTAATATTCCATTGTATATATGGACCACAGCTTCTTAATCCAGTCATCTGTTGAAGGGCATCTCGGCTCCTTCCATGATTTGGCTATTGTGGACAATGCAGCTATGAACATTGGGGTGCATATGGCCCTTCTCTTTACTACGTCTGTATCTTTGGGGTAAACACCCAGTAGTGCAATGGCTGGGTCATAGGGTAGTTCAATTTTTAACTTTTTAAGGGACCTCCACACTGTTTTCCAGAGTGGCTGTACCAACTTGCATTCCCACCAACAATGTAGGAGGGATCCCCTTTCTCCACATCCTCTCCAACAATTGTTGTTTCTTGCCTTGTCAATTTTTGCATTCTACTGCTTGTTCTGAGATGAGATTCTGAGGAGGGTTTTAATTATATACAATCTGAGCTGAAAAAACAGCATTGATGTCTGTGTAACTGGACACATAGATCAGAGGATTCACATTCATTCCTCAGATTTATTGTTCTTTCTGGTCAACTCTCTTACATTTTAGATTGGCCTTCTTTCTCCATAATTTCACAGCAAAGGAAAAGAGTTTGAAGGGTAAGATTTTAAAGCCTCATGTTGATGGTAATTTTTCTAAAGTTTCTGGTGTGATCAATTCCTAAGCACACTTGTCAGTGAGAGTTGGCTCTGAACTCTGCCTGAGGCATAGGATAGTAGGTGTTTTATGAGATCTGTTTCTGAACTTAGTTTTGTGCCTACCTGAGTTGGGAGGGGTTCATGGGGAGAGATTCCTTTT
>NC_048220.1:89126919-89127986 GCF_002007445.2 Ailuropoda melanoleuca | reverse complement strand
TCGATCCCATAACGCCAGGATCACGCCCTGAGCCGAAGGCAGACGCTTAACCGCTATGCCACCCAGGCGCCCCGCTTTTCTTTTTTTTTTTAAGGAGGACAATAGAAGTTTGATTTGGGGAGATCCTGCTGAGGAAACTAGCTCAATCATTACTGAATGAGCTTTCTGATGTCTATGTTCTTTCTCTGAAGGATGGCTGAGTGATTAGGGGTATTTTCACTGTAGGAAGGAAGGTAGAAGATTGTGTATATTTTTTTATTCCACTTTTCTCCTGTCCAAGAACCCCTTAGTCATTTGTGTGGGGTCAAGCTGTGTTGCCAGCACAGTTGAGGAAGTCCATGCCCAGAAGCTTCCAGATTCTCCATTCTGATTTAATCTCCTCATCTAAGACTCTTTCCTTACATTTCTACAATTTACCTGACACTTCATATTAGTTTTTCTAATTAGTTAATTAAATGAAATTGATGTGGTGATTACTTATTGTATGTCAGTTACTTGTGCTATGTACTGAATCTAAATAATAACACAGATTTAATCCCTTTCCTCAAGGAATTCAGGGATGATGTACAATCTATTATTCAACAGTGAAACGGGGTCAGATAGGAGTGGGTATGTTATGACCCTTAACTCAGATGGGTTTACACTCTGTTTTAATGTTCTCAATCAGGGCTATATTTTAACAGGAGAGAATTAACCTTAAGTCAAAGAATGACATTCTACCCATGGAATTTCAGGTATCAATAAACAGTTGGAGATGTATTTGAGAAATCATTTGGGGTGGGGGGAGAATCATGTTGATCTCTACAGGTAACTTCTCTGCCTGTGGCTTAAGCCATCCTGGCATTAGGGATGAAGTATGGTGATAAAGCAAAGGCATAAAGCAAAAGGAAACAAAGAAAACAGAAAAGAAATGGTAGGCTGCCAGTGGAGGGGACAGAGAGAAGGGCAGTAATGGAAGGAGGGAGGAAGCTCATTGGGCAGTCCTGGCATGGAGAGATGGAAGCCACATTTTGAATGGCTTTCTGGATAAATAGTAGCAAAAGTTTTCAACACCAGGGAATTTTCAC
>NC_048220.1:89117619-89126819 GCF_002007445.2 Ailuropoda melanoleuca | reverse complement strand
GTAAATCCTATCTTGGCTCAGGTGTCACCTAATTAGAGAGGCTACCCAGCACCTCTCCATCCTCTTTCCATCGCTGCACCTTACTTACTTCTTTATGTTTCTTAGAACTTATCACCACCTGAAAAAAAATATATATATCTTCATTGATTGTTTGATTGATTGTCTGGCTCTGCTTGTGAGAAAATGAGCTCCAGAATATAAGGATTTCATTTGTTTTGTTCACTTGTATCTCCAAACCCTACAATAGTGGTCTGCTTAGTAGGTACTTGATAAATATTTGTTGAATGAATGAGCGAATGAACGAATGAAGTGTACCAGACAGGGTCTCTAATATTTACTGAGGACAAGTGCTTCTCAGCTGTGATTGGTTGGCATCATGTGGAATTGGGCCATACAGTTGCCAGAACTCCCAGCTTCTCAAGAGAAACTGAAAATGTAAAATTTCCTGATATTTAAATGTTGGCAGCTAATAAAAAGTATATTTATAAACATTCTCTGAGCCCCAAACACCTGGATTCAGCTTTCAGGAAGCCAGTTTGGGATCTCAGCTAGGTTTGGGATGTTGATTGTTCATACACTATAGTCCCACTTCATGGATACAGAACATAAGGTGCTGAGTGTTATTTTAAAAGTAGCTGGGCAAGGATTTGATCCCAAGAAGCAGTGGAGTGTAACAATTTTCTTTAGACACATTTGGTTCTGTTCAGTCATGTCAACGCATGTTTGCTTAATATATACTGTGTGTATTTAAAGCAGTGGTGACATCAATAGGGAGTGCCAGCAGGTCAGGTGCTCCTGCCTTCCTGGGGCAGATAGCCATGTAAATTGGTCTTTGTCATTTGTCTCACTTAGCATCCTTCCACCTTAGAATTATCACCATTTCTTATTCAGTTACAAGCTTCCATATCTGTGGCTTCCATAACACCCCTTAGATAAGCATTTTATGACCTCCCTAATCTTTATTCCTTTTCTTTGGAGCCAGATCTAAAGATGAGCATCAATCCATTTGGCTCATCTGTATATAGCAGGTCTTAACTCTCTGTCTCTCCTTTAGAACAGTCATCCTTTAAAACAGCACCTGGATCATAGGAAGTGCCAAACAACTAGTGTCTTGTTATTTTCCTTTCTATCTGGTACAATGCGTCTCTCCGTCCCTTTGCATTATCGGCAAAGGCAAGTAAGCATAGTTTGGCCCTCATTCACTATGGCCCATTGTCTGAGCCTTTCATTTGATGCTCGGCCCTGGTTACTTGCCCTTCCAACGCACATTCTTCACTGCTGCCCCACTAATCTTTGCCAGGACACTCCCATACTCTGGAATATTCCGCGGGTCCCCACTCTCTACCAGATTAAGTCTTATGACCATTCTCAGCTTCTGTGATCTAGCCACAACCACATTTCTCAGCTTTTCATCCATCCAATGTTCAGCCAAAATTGATGTCTGGATTGCCCAAACATGCCTGGCATTTTCTCACTCGTGCTGCTTCCTTTGCCTGGAATTCCTTAGTATGCCATCTCAATCTATTGAAATCCCACCTAGTCTTCAAGGTCCAGCACAAATGCACCCCTTAAGATGCCGCTCGAATCTCACCAACCTGGTCGGGAACTCCCTAACGCTTCTAATTCACACACCTCTCTTTCTCCCTTTGCTTGTTTTTCGTTTTATTGAGGTGAAATTTACATGCTTTAAAATTTAGCCATTGTAAGTATTTGGTTTGATGAGTTTCAGTAAATATATAGTGGTGCAACCATGACCATAGCTCAGTTGCTAACACTTCCTTCATTGCGAAAGTTCCATTTGCAGTCTGTCTGCATCCCACCCCTACCCTTCCACCCCCACCGCAGCCCTGAGCAACCACTCTTCTCTCTGTCTCTAGAGATTTGCCTTTTTTTTGGAAATTTCATGTAAACGGAATTATACAGTCCAATATCTTTTGTGTCTAGCTTCTTTCCTTAGCATAATGTTTTTGAAATTCATCCACATTTTAGGCTATATCAGTACTTACTTCCTTTTTATTGCTGAATAGTATTACACTATATGAATATGCCATACTTTGTTTATCCATTCTCTAGTTGATAGATATTTGAATTATTTCCAGCTTTTGGCTATTATAAATAACATTGCTCTGAATATTCACTTAACAAATTTTGTGCAAACATATTTTAATTTCTCTTGTGTAGAAATCTAGAAGTGGAATTGCTAGGACATATGGGAAGCATATGTCTAACCTTATAAGGAACAACCAAGCGTTTTCTGTCGTGGCCATTTTATATTTCCATAAGCAATATGAGGGTTCCCGTTTATCTTCATCCTCACCAACCCTTAGTATTGTCAGTCTTTTGGAGTTTAACAATTTTAGTGGATTTATAATAATTCTAGTGGTGTCTCACTGTGGTTTTAATTTGCATTTCCTTGATGACTAAGGATGTTTCTGTGTACTCTCTCCCTCTCCCTTTTTTATTTTTTTAATTTTATTTATTTATTTTTTTTGAGACATATCTATCTAGGAACTTGCCATACCAGCTCCTCCCTTATACCACAGAACTTTTAAGGCTTGGGCCTTTCTATAAAATGGTGTAATAATAGACCTTCTTCATAAAGTTCCTATGGGAATTAAATGAAATAGCACATGAAAAGTATTTGCACATGTGTTTCTTGTACATAATATTCACTTATTTATTCACTCACTATTTTATGAGAACCTCTTGTATACTCAGCACAAAGACTCAGAAATGAGTCAGGCATGGTCTGTGCCCTCCAAAAACCATGACTTCCTTCAATGAGAAGTCTCTCAAATACCTCAGACTCACTGTGTCCCAAACACAACTCATCACCTGGCCCCTGGAGCCTGTTCCATGCTCTCCCTTCATTTAGGACCCCAGTCTATGGTATTGACCTCCTGGAATTGTAGGACCTGCCCTTGACTGCTCCCTCTTACTCACCCGCCTGCCCTTCTAGCCTCCTACTAAATCCTGCTATTTTCTGCACATCTGGCTTCAGTCCTTCCCCACCTGGTTCCCCTCATTTGCCCTCAGATCCCCTGTACACTCTCAGTCATTGCCCTAGTACTTAGTCCATCGTGGGTGATTTTCTGTTTCTGCTCCAGCCTCCGTACATTCTGTGGATGCCCTTAAGGGCAGGGACCGTGTTTTACTCATTCTTTTATCCTCAACTTGCAGCAATGCACCTGGCATACTGTGGGTACTCAATAAATGTTTGTTAAGCAAATGAAATGAGGAAAATAATCCCTAGAAATCCTGTGTTATTTCATACTTTCATGTATTTGTATATGCCTTTCTCTCGGATTGCAATGCTTTTCCTTCTTCAAAGTTTGAATGCTTTCTCTAAATATCAGGAACCCATATCTCAGGGAGTGTGAGAGCATTATATGTCTGTTCATACTTATCCTGTCCCCTGGGCTGATTCCAGGAGCCTTGCAGAGGTTCTAAGTTGACAGTTGTGTCATTAGTCTCTATGACTCTTGAGTTTGTTGTTGTAATTACAACAATGAGATGGCTGAGTGGGGGCTACTGGAGGTGTGTAGAAAGCATACCTCACTAGGAACAGTAACGTGCCTGAACTAGAAGGAAGGAAAAACCAGGTTTTTCTTAAGATGTAGCCTCATTTTCATAAAATAGTCCTTTCTAGCACTTCTTAGAATAGAAATATCTCCTCCAAATTAAAGAAAATGATGTTGGAAAGTAATTACTCAGAGGTCAGGAGTCCCTGTCTTAGTGCTGAAGGCCCCAATTTAATTTCATATTGAAGTTTGACAAGAAGGAGAGAGCCCCATTCCAACCATCACTTTCAATTTTCCAGATACAATTTTTATCGGTCAGTTTCCATTGCTTGGGAATATTAAACAATAAATATTTACGACAAACACCAGACATGCTTAGTACTTCTGAAATCCTGAGAAGGCTTCAACTGGATGTGGGGTGGCTGGTTGTTGGCACGTCATTATGTGGGATTAAATAGTGACTTCTTTTTTTATTTGTAGGAGCAGGAACATTATGATAAAAGGTGTTAGCTATTAAAATTACAGGAACCATAGGGCTAGGACGGATCACTTCTTGTGCATAGCACGTTGTAATTATCATTTGCTGGAAATAACCATTCCTGATTTTTTCTGTAAATTGCTTGCCTAAACAATGAAGTGTTGATGGTGACAAATGAGCAGAAGGAAAATTTACAAAAACAAAAAGCAAAAAAACTTTTGTATGACTGCTGCCCTCTCTTTTCTTTGCCAGAGTCTAAACAATCAGATATACATTTATTTACTAAAGTTACCAAGGAGTTTGAGGCTGAGAAAGGCAGCATGGTTTGGTAGAAAGGACATTTTGGATAAGAGAGAATGGGAGAATATTTTTTTATTTGAGTAAAATTAAATACACTGATTGTTACATTAGTTTCTTGTGTACAATATAGTGATTCAACAATTCCATACATTTCTCAGTGCTCATCAAGGTAAGTGTACTCTTAATCCCCTTTATCTATTTCACCTATCCCCCTACCTACCTCTCCTCTGGCAACCACCATTTAGCTCTCTGTCTTTAAGAGTGAACAGGAGAAATTTTCCATATTGTTCTGCAGAATAGGCTCTGTGACTTTATGCCAATGTCACCCCTCTAGATCTTGGTTTCTTCGGTGTGATGAACTCTATCATTTTTTAGATCTTTTTAATATATCTAAGTTTTCTGATTTGGCCAATGCCTATTCTCTTTTTCCGTTTTTCAAGATCATATATCTAAGTTTTCTGATTTGGCCAATGCCTATTCTCTTTTTCCATCTTCCAAGATCCTGGGTCAGGGACATAAAAGAGATTTTGCTTCATGGGCCAACTCTGGTGGGTTAGTAATGGCGACCTGTAGTACTGCACTGAGAAAGACTCAGAGGCTACATCTTAGCTCAGGGGTAGGAGCGCTGATTAGGGATGTCTGTCATAAGCATAAGCTTAGAGAACAGTGATGTATGCAAGGTACTCGCAAATATTATGTTTTGACCAAAATCATTGGTGTTTTCCCAGCCCAGTCCAAAAGTTCTTGTAGAACCAATATTCTCTTCTGTATGTTTTTGGTTCTTTTAAGAAGACTGTGCTATAAGAGCAGAAGAGTAATGGGAAAAAGCAAACAAACAGTAATCTGAGAACTTAACATTTTACCAGGGAATGGTTTCTATGTGCTACATGTCACATTTTATCAAATGTAAGATGCACCATGATTTTATATGCCCATAAGAAAGAGAACATGCTACCAATTAAACTGTGATACAGTGGCAATAATTGCACTGATTGTAATCTTCAGAGATATTTAAAAAAAATTTTGGCTTGGAAATCCGTACTGTGTGATGGAGCACATCTTTGAGTCCTCACGGGTAATTATCATCACATGTCCCATGGTTTGGGAGAAGAGACTGACTGAGCACCAGAAAGTGAAAGCATCATGGCCAAAGTCACACAGCTAAGGGCAAGGTGGGACGCAAACCAGGGATGTCCGTCATCAGAGCATGTGTCTGTCATGCTGTCCCATTGTTTTGGAGCAGTGCAAGGAAAACTTTCCAGACTTGTTTGTGTGGCTGAGGGCTCGGTCTCAAGTTACCTTCCCTGGCCAGTGCATTCTGCTGCTGACTGCTCTTCAGAAGGCTGCCCCCTGTGTCTGGCCTCCTTAGTGCTAAGGATGGACAATCTCATAGGGAGAATCAACCAGGGAACTTAAACATTGCCAGAAATTCTTGGAAGGGAAACAATCTGGTAATTTTGTTGAAATTGGGGTCTAGCTTTTATTTTGGGTAATTAAAAGAAGCCTCTGGGTGATATATTTTGGGCCTAATTACCCCGGTTTTCACAGAGGAGTCTATTGAGTGATTAAATAAAGGTAAATGCAGTTGGCATCATGCCAGCTTTGGAAATTCAGAGTAGTTTGGGGAAAAAAACCTGGAAATCACCCCATCCTCCACTGCTTCACCTCACAATAGCACTGAAGACTCCATAAAACACCTGACTCATCTGAGAGCCAGGCTTTCAAGGCTCTGAGTTCACGTTCCAAATGGCAAGTGGCCCACCCATATGACCACTCTCTGACACACTTTGAGCCCACAGACCCTAGGATGCTTGGGCAGGGGCCACAGCACAATAGTAACATCTCCATCCAACTGTGTCCCATGGAAAGCAGGTGTAAGGGCAGTCAAGGACATGAGGGTGTGAGGTTCCAAGCCAGAAGTGGTCTCACGACCCTCACTCAGCAGCCCAACACTTTGTTAACAAACAATATTTCTAATAAAACTATCAATTATTGAGCAAATAGTCTGTATTCCAGGCAGAGAACTAAGCACCTTATGTATCTTAAATCTTAACCCACCTCAGGTACTCATATTTTACAGATGGGGTAACTGAGGCACAGAGAGGTTGTGTAACTTGCCTATAATCACCCAACTTGTGCGTGGAATAACTGGGATTTGAACCCAGGCAAAACTGTTTGTAGAGTCCCTCCTCTTAAATAGCATATCGTAAACTCCTATACTAGGAAGACCCTAAGTCGTTCTTTAGGCATCAAATATTTTAAAGATGATAATGAACACTTCTGCCCCAGCCGCTGCTCCGCCTAGACCATGCAGTCTGATGAGATGATCTACGTGGCAACTTCAGAAACCTCTGAAATGGCACTGGGTTTTGGTGGCTTTGTAATGACAATGATATCTTTAGGATCAATTTTCTCAATTCTGGGAACCTGTAAAATCGAACAAGAACGTTGAGTGTTGGTACTTATGAAACACGAGGTTTATCAGAAGACGAAGCTAGAATGGAGGCGCAAAATTATCTCACACCTTCTTCTCCTTCTGCGTGCAGTGTGTCCCTACACTCTTGAGCAGACCTCCTGGTTCTATGTCTAAAGGTCTCTCAAATCCAAAGTTTCCCTCCACCACCAATGCCGCTAACCCATGTCTGGCCATGACTATCTCTCACTGCTGCCACTGCTGCAGCTGCTAACAAGACACACTGTCCCCTCTCTTGTCCCTTTTGAATTCTTCACATTGTAGCCCATGTGGTCTTATAAAGTAGAACTTTCTGGTGAGAAAACATCAATGGCCCCACAGTGGCCAAAGATAAAGGCCCAGCTGCTCACCATGACCTTCAGTGTACCCGGCATGATGGCCTGCCTCTTTCCCTGTACTCTTTATCTCCCACTCTTGTGCTAACTCGACGGAACTGCTCTGTTAGTTACAGAATGTTCCTTTTCTCCTTTGCATTCCATTCCAAGTGGCATTTGCATGACATTCCCTTTGTCTAGAATATACTCCTCTTACCCTTCTTTACAAAACCTCCTCGAAAACTCCTCTTTCTCCTTTACGTCTTGGCCTCAGAGGCACATCTTGACCCCTGTTCCGCTCATGTTAGTTGGGACCTCTCTGCTTTCTTCAGCCTGAACCTGCCTCATGTATTCTTCGTACTGTTGTGAGAACATTCTTCCTAGCACTACAGAACATGTCTCCATCACTTCTGCACCTACAGGAAACACTGGACCCCTGGCATATAGGATGACCTCAGTGAATACTTGCTGAAGGAATGGAAGATTTCTGCTATTTATTTTATTTACATACAAACCATCGTTCTTTTCCTTAACATGTGTTACTATTATCAGCCTTATGGCATGATTAGGCTAGGAGGGTAAGAGAGGAGAGAAAATTATTATTGAAGAACTGGAGCAAATGTAAGGATTGGGGGGAGGATGTATTCGTTCTCCTCAGAGGATGCACATGTCAGTGATAATCACAATGAACATTTCTAGGGTGCTTACTCTGTGGCACAGATGGCACTTTGAGGATATTATCACATTTAATTTGTGAGGTTGACAAAAATTATGATCCCCTCTCAGAAAGGAAACAGTGATCAGAGGGTTTAAGCCTCTTGTCCAGCATCACATACCTGAGAAGGAGGAAGATAGAGTCCAAATCCAAGTCTACAGAGTTCGAAGCCACCATTTTAAGCATTTCACTGTACATGTCTGGGACATTGTTTTTCTGATATAAAACTTGAGAAAAATTAAGAGAGTAAATGTATGTGTATGTGTTAGGGGGAGATAAGATTAAGAAAGAGAATAAACATTATACGAGAGACTTGAAATTCCAGTTGGTAAACAAGAGGTGGCATCGTTAGCTTGGGGTAGCTGGGCTGCTGCGTGATCTGGTCATATAGAGGGTGCTGTCCTCTGGGTGAGGAGCCTTTGTTTTAATTAAGATTGTGGTAATTGCATACCAAGGAGTACATGGCCTAAAATATATATGCAAAAAATGAATCAGCATCTCAACTTCCAAGGAACCCATAGCTTAGTGCAGAAGTAAGTTATTAAAGCAGACTTCATGTAATTGGGTAGAATGGCATGAAAAATTTGAATAGGTGGAGAGGAAAGTTAGGGGTTTGTAAGAGGGAGCAGGATTTTTTGCCTTATTTCCATCTCACGGTCTGTGAAATCTTCTCTCATTCCTCAAGATCATCTTTCTTCAGTGACCTCATTGTTCTTTGTCCTATTTTTCAATTATAGCATTACCATATCATAATGAAATTTTCTCTTTACCTGTCTATGTTCCACAGTAGACTAAGATTCTTGAGGAAAGTGACTATATCCCATTGTCTTTGGGGTTCCTGTCTGTAGGCCCAGGGTTTAGCAGGTGGCAGCCGTTTATCCAAGCCGTGAAAGTGAATGAATGGAAAGAACAAACTAATTGAAAGTACAGAGTAATATCTAACTTTAAAAGAATTCTGATTTAAAAAATAAGATGAGAGAAGATTTGTTTCATGTCAAGCTTTCATATAAAGCTTTTCTATATAAAATTCCCNGTCCGCCAAGTTGAGTGTACCAGTGGGGATGAAATGTTACTGGTAAAGATTGAAGAATGAGAGAAGCTTCTTGTAAGTGGGCCAGGCAGAATGTTCCCCATTCACATCCACCAGGAACCCTTCCTTTTGGACTAGAGTCAAGCAGTGCCCAGTCTCAGGGTCAGCTTCGTTTTCTAAGTGGATTCACTGTATGTTGACTCTGCCCACAGACGTTAGTTAATTCAAGTCATTGCTAAGTTTTGGGTTAGTCTTTTGCACAAATGCTGTCTTCTGAAGATCAGGAGATTCCTGCCTCATAGTCTGGTTATTTTCCCTCTCTAGAAGAAGTCCATCTCTACCCTTTAACCCTTGCCCATCTTGCTTTAA
>NC_048220.1:89004908-89117519 GCF_002007445.2 Ailuropoda melanoleuca | reverse complement strand
TAGGACTTTGCTCCCTGGTGGAGATGTGCTTGAGAGATCAACAAAAGAAATGTCAAGATAATATAAGCAGCAGCCTGTTCAAAGCGCCATGAGTACTCGGAGGACGGAGTGACTAATCCCATGGCAGGGGCGGGGGATGATCAGAAAAAGTTACAGAGAGGAGGTGACATTTAAATTGCAACTCACTGTCTGCCATAGGAGGTAAGAGCCCAAGCTCCCAAGTTTGGCAGACACTGAAGGAACTCCAGCCTTCACCACCTCATACTTACAGACTTGGACGCATTACTTATATTCCTCCAAGCCTCAATTATGTGCCCGGAAAATGGGGGTAATTGTAAGCTACCTTGAAACAAATCAGTTCATGGAAGGAAGCATTTAATAACAACCCATTTTAACTTCAAGAAACTAGAGGCTTTATTATCATAATAAGTAGTAATACGGCTAATATTCATTTATTTTCCCCAAATGAAAATTATTTCCCATGAAAGATAGGTACTGGAACAACGTCCCAGGTAGACGAAACAACAGTGCTAAGTCAGTGATATGCAGTAGCCTCTGACTTTTTTGGAAGGTGACAAGGAGGCAGGCATAGAGGGAAGTAGAGTGGTAGGAAGTTAGGCAATGCCTACCAGGTTGGAGTCAGATTGGAAGGAACCTTGTATTCTGTGGGAGGAATGTTATGTTCTAGGATGGTGGCGGGGTGCTGTTAGAGTTATAGAAGCCAGGGAATGGCCAGACGTGTGTCTTAGGGAGATCCCCAGGCAGCCCGAAGAGGGCTAGATCTGATAGAGCTGGAAAATTATAAGAGAAAGTAGCCCTTTTTAAAATTAATTAATTAATTAATCAATTTTTTGAGGCTATTCTTTCCTGCTTTGTCGAAGATTAGTCAGCCATATACTTGTGGGTCCATTTCTGGGTTTTCTATTCTGTTCCTTTGATGGGTTTGTTTGCTTTTGTGCCAGGACCATGCTGTTTTGAGAACTACAGCTTTGTAATATAGCTTGAAATCCAGAATTGTGATGCCTCCAGCTTTGGTTTTCCTTTTCAAAATTGCTTTGGCTACTCAAGGTCTTTTTTGGTTCCATACAAATTTTAGGATCATTTGTTCTAGCTCTGTGAAAACTGCTGGTGGTATTTTGATAGGGATTGCATTAAATTTTCAGATTGCTTTGCATAGTATAGACATTTTAACAATATTTTTTCTTCCAATGCAGGATCATGGGACGCTTTTCCATTTCTTTGCGTCCTTTAGGATCTCTTACATTAGTGTTCTACAGTTTTCAGAGTACATATTTTGCCACTTTGGTTAGGTTTATCTTTATCTTACGGCAATTTTAAATGGGATCATTTCCTCGATTTCTCTTTCTGCTGGTCCATTACTGGTGTACAGAAATGCAACAGATTTCTGAATGTTGTTTTTCTAACCTGCAACTCTGCTGAATTTGTATATCATTTCTAGAATTTTTTTTTTGTGGACTGTTTTGGGGTTTCTATATAGCATATCATATCTTCTGCAAATAGTGAAAGTTTGACTTCTTCCTTGCCGATTTGGATGCCTTTTATTTCTTTTGTTGTCTGGCTGCTAAAGCTAAGATTTCCAGTACTATGATAAATAACAGCAGTGAAGGTGGACATCCTTATCTTGTTTCTGACCAAGAGGAAAAGCTCTCAACTTTTCCCCCTTGAGAATGACATTAGCTGTGGGTTTTACATGGATGGCCTTTATGATGTTGAGGTTATGTTCCCTCTGTGCCTACTTTGGTGAGGGTTTCTATCATGAATGGATGGTCTACTTTGTCAAATGATTTTACTGCATCTATTGAGAGGGCCACATGGTTCTTACCTTTTTTTTTTTAATAATAATTTTTTATTATGTTAGTCACCATACAGTATATCCTTAGTTTTTGATGTAATGTTCCATGATTCATTATTTGCGTTAACACCCAGTGCACCATGCAATATGTGCCTTCCTTAATACCCATTGGCCTATCCCAATCCCCCCACCCCCCTCCCCTCTGAGGCCCTCAGTTTTTTTGGTCCTGAGACCACAGTCTCTGGGAAAGTAGCCCTTTAAAGCCAGTGCAGTGCGGGGGTCTGCATGGAACAGACAAGGGCTCATGATGGCAAAGTCATTCATTTCAGTTAAACAAGGACCTCCCGCACTTAAGACTTTATAACATGAGGAAAGCAGTTCCTACTCTCAGGACACCACATATGGTGGGAAAACAAACAAAGGGAGAACTAGAAATAGCTATAATTTAAGACAAATAATCATCCCAAGAGAATGACAAGGACAGCATTAAGAGGGGTGGGGCGTGACATCCAGGAGCATGAATCAGAAAAGGCAGTGTGCTTATTGTCAGAACCCTTCTCCCCTCACTGGACCATGATAAGCTCTATGAAGCAAGGGCTGTGTCTATGATTTTCTTGACCAGCACAGAGAAGGGGATCAATAAGTGCTGAAAAAAAGTGATTATGAACTGGGGTTCATCTGGGAAGTTTTCCTGGCGCTTATGGATGCGTAGTTGTAGAGTGGAAGGAGAGATCTGTTCCAGGAAATCCAGTCTGGTCAGTGACGAGTTCATTGCATGGCTTTGAATCTGCTCCCTTTGATCCCTAACTGCAAAAAGCATATTGTTTTCCATCTTGAAACAAACAAGAAAACAGAAAACAAGGACAACAGCTCATGACATCCCCTCTTCTCCATCACCCATATGAGATTTCTGCATGTGGGCTTGGATTCAGTCAGGCTTGGGGTACTTGGTGTAAGAGTTATATGAAACACTTTCAATTTCAACAATTAAAATGACTCACCCCATTTGGCTCAGGAGAAAGAAGCCTTTTCTGTCAGCATAACCAGGGTATCACAATATCGCACGTGCTACCTGGGAAACCAAGTGCAAACACCAATGGGAGGTCATTGTGTTTAGCTAATGATTTAAAAAATGCATATTGAGATTTTGCCAGGAGAAAAAAATATACACTGGTTTAATTTGAGTGAAATTTAATCTAATATAGTTATGGATTCTGAGAATTGGTGAGGCCATTCATGATAATAAACCTTTTATTTGCTTTGGAACAAATAATCCTTTGGTGTGATGCTTATTGTCTTTTCATTTTAGTTGTGGCTTAAGCCAAGGCAAAACGCTCTGCCCAACATGCCTCTTCAGTTAGACAGACCCTGTCTCCTTTAAATTGTATTTTGTATAAAATGGACGAGGTCACATGTAATAAATTTTGGCATTTTAATGGAAACATTATAGAGAAAATAGTTAACAATCTGCTTTAATTTCAAAACAAATTTTCTCTTTCATACAGTAAAGCAGTATCTTGGTAAAATGTGCAAAATGCATTGGGATTTAATTATCATGGCAATTTGTTCTGAAACAAGGTTAAGCCAGACTGTCAATATTCAGGATAAAGGTGTTGGGGGTTGGCAGTGAGGGTGGGATGACAGTGGCTTGATGCTCCTGGGTCCTGAGTGCCACTGGACCATAGTAGAATTACAAGCCCTGGGCACAATACTTGCTAGTCAGTGGAAGAACGGATGTTCCTGGGGGAAAAACAGAGCCTATACACTCCAGTGGGACCACCTGTATATGAGAACTAATAGACAAAGGAAAAACTGGGAATCATTTTTTTCATGTCTGTCCATTGGATCCAATTCATTCATTAATTTATTGCTGCAATAGATATTTTAATTCCATTGTGCTAAGTGCTAGAGATACAAAGGTAAGCAAAAATAAGTAGGATTCCTACTTTAAGAAGATTATAGGCTATGAGAGAGAAACACGGTCATCAAAGAATGGCACAAATGTATGTACAAGGTCAACTGTGTCAAGAACTTTGATGTAGGGATCCTGCTGCCAGGTGAGTGTACAGGAGGAGTATTTCATGTGATCTAGGGCAGTAGTGTTAGTAGTTTTAGAAAACCTTACCTGGGACGCCCCAACAGAGCTGGAAACTGGGCAGGGAGGATGACATAGTGTGGATTATTCTAGGCAGAAGGAAAAGTTTACACAGACCCTCAAGGATGTGTTAGCATAATGGGTCCAAGGAAGCCAAGGTGACTCAATGTGACTGTAGAGCAGACAGAGAAAGTGCCTGAGATGGGCACTTCCGTGGGAGAGGGAGGTGAGCCCTTGTAGTGACAGACCTGGTCTTACTTTCTAAATTTATCAGGAAGCCAAAGTGTGACATGGATCAGTTCTGAATTTTGCAGTGATTGCCTTTGCTTACAATATGGACAATGTGCTGGAAGGGAAAGGGAGTACATGTTGGGGGACCAGTAGGAACACACTTGTGGAGGCCAGCTAAGAGGAGGAGTTTGGAATAGGATGGCAGTATTGGAGGAGAGGCATGCTTATCTTGGCACCTGGCTTAGTCTGGCAGTGAGAAAACCAAGCTCTAGGTTTGCTCTTCATGGACTGAGGGTCCTGTAGGAGACAGGCCGAAATCATATATTTGGGAAACCTCAGGAGCAGTGGTGATAGATGTGACCAATAGGAATTCAATCTGTAAGTTGGTTGAAAGACAGGGATGAAATTGAGATGCAACCCAAAAGGGCTTATGAGCATTAAGTTGTCAAACATGGTTTACACCAAACACAAACAGTTGGTTGGGTGTGGATTTGTCCCACAGCTCTTTTTATTGCAAGCCATGCTTTATGAGCATAATTATCATAAAAAAAAATCTATGTTTCTTGGGACTTAAAAAAAGAAACATGTTTTTGGAATACAGCAAGTTGCCTTGAGCAGCTTGAAATGAAAGCCTTTTCAACAAAGGCCGTATTGAGGCCTCTGCTCAGCTAATGAGGCAGTTGAACCTGCCAGTCAGAGTGGGTCTCAAGTTTAGTGTCAGTGGTTCCCGGGAGTGCCTTGGGTCATGGTGTCCAGTAGGCTTCCCATATTACTCCCACCACTACATTGCTCCAGGACTAACTTCCCTGAGCTATTATTGTGAGTCCTCGGACGACTCTTCTAGGCTTACTTGACAGCCTCATAGCTTAAAATGTCAGGCACCTAGATCTTGTAGTGTCTTTCACCTCAAGGATACTTGATTCCACACAACAAGGATCTTTCATTTCTCAGAGCTCTATGCTGTGCTTGATATGCCTCCATATTCCTCTGGATCACTGAGGACTTTGTCAGGGAATATTCACTGTCGTGGTTTCTGGTCCTAATAAGAGTTCATTCCTTATCCACACCATTTTTTGCCCTGAGAAAACCTTAAGCTTGTTTCTGAAAGCCCACTGCAGCCCCATGAAGGCATCTTGCATCTTCTCTCCCAATTTACTTCAATCAGCAAATGAATGAATATACAATTATTGAGCACCTGTTGTTTGCTCTGCATTGTGCTCAGGACTTTCATTCACTTAAGTGTCAGACACCCTTGTAAGGCAAAGGTTATATTCAGTATTATAAGAAAAGGAGTCAGAAGTTCACAGAGGTTAACTTTCCCAAAGCCACGTAGCAAAAAGAATGTGGCAGAATAGTGTCAAACCCAAGACTCCTCCCACCTTAAATTGGTAGACAAGCTGACTTTAGATGGCTTATGGACAATGAAGGGGAAAAAAATGAATCACAGGATAGGAAGTTGTTTTCTTTTCAATTCTATCTCAAACATCCCGATTAGTTAAGTGGAAAATGTGTTTGGTGTTAAAGTGGCTTTAGCATGTGTTGAATATTTGCTAATCTCCCTTTTTAACAGGGAGAGCTGGTCTCAGGCTTAACACCTTCAACACTCAAAAATCTTAGCAAGTATTCAATAAAATTATTTTAATTTTATCTTCTATTTTTGGAACATCATATTGGTTTCCTTATGGTGGTGATATAGCTGCCTTTTAAAGAAGAAAATTACAGGAAAAATAAAAAAATGTTGAATAAATTATATTGTATGGGCAAAATAATGATAAGAAATCATGAAAGTATATCCATGTGAATGAAGCTAGGAACTATTCCATTGATTTAAACTACCTCCTTTGCTCCCGGGACACGTGGGGCTTCATGTGATCATTGAGGCACGAAGTTCAAAATGCTTTCATTGTTGATTTGTTTTCCTGGGAAACGTACAGAAGTGATTATAGTGAAAACTATCCCTGTCACTAGAACCATTGAGTCATTCTTAAGTTTAAATTTTATAACCCAAATCAACCCAAGCTAGTAATGGAGTCTTCAAGCCTAGGAAAAATATGTAAGTTTATTGCAAAAGATAATATCCCATTTAAAACAGTTTAGAAATTTACAAAACCTTTCATTGTACATAGTCTTTAAGAAGGTGCTCTATAGATGAACTGGTATGAAGTTCCAAGTATAGTGAGTACCTATTTTTTTTAACTACAGAGAAAGCAGCTACATAAACTTTTGCAACTGAAGTTGATGTATCGGTCCTTTTCCCTTCAGTTTTATAAAAGCAATTTTTTTCTAAATTAATATCTCTCCATAAAACCATATAACCTCAAGTACAGCATTTCTGTAGAATACCATGGTAGATGTTACAGAATACTTTACAAAGAAGTGATTTCACACGGTAGGTGAGTATAGAGGTTTGGCGTCTGGAACTGTGTGTTCGAAACATAGAGATGATCATTTTCGTTCAGCAGAAAGTTGTTTACTGAACACATTTCCCTCCCAACTATTTAAAATGTTCAATATTCAGAAGAGACCCCCTTCCCGGTTTCAGGTTGGTGGCCTGAGCAGTGCTGTGTTGTGCTTTGGTATAGAATTGTCATAGCCTCATTTGTTGTTGTTTTGTTGTTGTTGTTGTTCTGGAAATGTCAGCATTTTCCAACCCCAATTTCATTTAATTCAGTTGAGGATTTATCTCAGGTCCCCAACTCAGTGTAAGTGTATGACAAAGGGGCTTCGTTATCCAAGGGTTGAATTTTCCTTTTTGTGTGAGTTACCTCAGGCATTCTTCATCATTCCCGGCTAACTCAGGCAAGTGATCTTGCTCAGCTCTGGGTCGTTCTGCATTCTGCTTATTTTGATGTTGGAATGTGCACAGAGCTTATAAAGTAGGTAGAGTAGGTATTTATATCTCCATTCAAGAGTGGACAGACAGGTCCTGAAAATTTAAGCAATTTGCCAAGGTTAGTGCAATAGACTATTCTGTTGTCTGGGTCTCTTAATTCCAGGAACAGGATTATTTTCATTCTAGCATGCTACCCGAGAATACAAATTAATTTGAAATTTAGCATAAACAAAGCAAATTAAGATGGAAGCTCTACTATGAGATAAAATTATGTAAGAGATCCCAAATGATCTTGTCTTACTGGATTATCTTCTGTGCTGTTCTTTTCCACTGTTGGGGCCAACTGAGAGTTGATTGTGTGGATACAGAAAGATCTGTGGCTTTTAGCCAGTGGTAGCATATCTTATTGAAATGTGACTTCTTAAGTATGACAAGTGTATTTATCTTAATTCCAACTTAGTGTTATGTATTCCGGTCTCATTTTGTGGGTTTAAACATTACACTAGAAACAGAATGAGAACATCTTGAATGACATTCCAAGACTTAAATAGTGCAAGCTGAGACTCTTTGCCAAATTTTCCTCTCGCTCCCACTGAAATAGCTTTGTGCACTGCAGCACGGTGACAGGGAAAGGTGAAGCTGTCGGCGTGGTTTGTTCAGTCTCAGTTTGCAGTGGGGTACGTACATCCCACGTCCACTCTGCAGACTCTAACTCAGACACCTGATCTTCAGCAAAGGGGATTATGAAATGCCTTCTTCACTGAATGCTTGTTGAGCTTTAGGACCCCTTTTCTAAGCAGCATCAACGCAACCACAGGCTGGTAGAGAATTTAATGCAAAGGATACAAGACTTTCTAACCTACCCCTTATACCCAAGAGTATGTAGCAATTAATTCTATTACTTTAGTAGTTTGTTCAGCCATGCAAGTTTGACTGGACTGACATGAATGAGGGTCTTGCCAAAAGAATGAGTCAGACTTCAAAAGAATTCAGACTTTGGGAAGGAAAGGTCTTTAATACTAAAATGGAAAAAAATACGTCCTCATCCCCAGTCCTGCTGCTTCTTCAATCAGGTGACCATCACCTGGTCATCACAAAGGGAGATTGTGAAGATTAGTATACTTTGGAACAAGGCTGTTGCTGGGCTGAATGAACAAGAACCTGTGTTGTGTTCTATCTTAGTCTTATGTTACTGGTAAGATGAAATGGACAGACAAGCTGCTGAATCTCGTGGTCTTAAATATTGCAGGGACATTACCTGTGGAATCTTAAAGTTCAATCCCAAACCAGGTCCCACCCATTTGCCGACATGTCTCAGGCCCCAGGCTGAGAACATGATGGTTTAAGGCAGGCCCTGCATCAGTTACAACTGCAGGATAGCCATACCACCAAGTTCCTTATAACCTGCTGTAACCTCACTCTGTCACAGACTATAAAGCCCACACAGCATGAGATGACACATCCTTGATTTGGGATCTGAAGGCTAATTAAAAATGAAAATGACCCAACCCACCAGGTGATCTTGTATTTTTATGCCCTACTACTTTTGTTGTGCTTCTATATGCCAATATCTTAGAAAACTGCCAGTTTACGTGTCTAAATTTTTTCTGGGTTATCTGCTTATAACGCTCCTCTATCTTCCTTTTATGCACAACATTTTTTTTTTTTTCTTTTGGGATGATGAACCCAGGATGGGAAGGAAGTGTTTAGCATCATGGAGGTGTTGGAAAATGTGATAGGGTTTTGCTCACGGTAGGAACCAAGACTCTCAAACAAGAATGTGGCCTGGTCATGTGTGACAGCGAACTAGGCAAGTGATCACTCTAGGGTCCATGAAGTCCTCAGCAAGCAGCGTCACTCATTCAGGTGAGATTAGTGGTCAGGTGTCCAGCAGCAGATAGACCAGCCCCTAGTCTTTCCCATTTCACAAGTTGAATGGCTAACTACCTGGGGCCTGTGCTAAGAACTAGAGAAAGCCTGAAGGCAGCGGTTTCCCCACCTTGGGGAGGTTTGTGGGGAGGGCAAAGGGAATGGACCCAACAAGCTCAGATCCACCAGAAGCATTTCTTCTTCACTTTCTTGGTTTTCCTCCTTAAGTCCTGTTTCTCAGGGACTGCAGGTTCTGCTGGGGACTTTGGTGGGGGAGATGTCTCCCCCACTGGTTCCGCTTCCTCCAGACTCTGTAGAACTTCATGGAACCTGCCTTCCTGCTGCCGAAAATCATATTCTACACTGAAAAACAGAGAGGAGAAGGAAGGAAAGTAAATTCAAATCAGCATATATTGATTTAGCATCACCAAGGGTCCAACTGACATGGAAGAGTGTAGGCTTTGAGATCTAGTCCCACGTGCTCAGGTACCTACTGACCTTGGGAAGACTGTGCCAGCCCTCTCAACCTCCAGTTCCTCATGGATTGAACTGGCACCTGAAATACTTTCCTTGTGGGGTTGTGCTTAAGTCTAAATGAGACTCGTAATACGGCAGCCTGAGAGTAGGTGTTTAGTAAATATTGCTCCGATCTCTCTTGCACATTTATTTAATGCTATTAATTATTAATTCTTTTTATACATTTTGCACAAAAACTGCCTCATTATAGAAGATTAAAATAATATAGACAGATATACAATAAAACTGACAACTCAGTTTCCTCATCAATAAAATGGACACAACAGCAGCAACAATCTCAAAGATTTCTTTGGAATTAATACGTATGTTAACTAAGTGAGAGAATACAAAGGAAGTACTTAGAGCAGTACCTGGCATGTAGTAAGCCTTCCATATTTGTTAGTTCCCATTAGTGTTGTTATTATTATCATCATTACCATTATTACCACTAATACATTATGTCTTGCTCTCTGCCTTGCTTCTCAATTTAACAATGTGGCTTGGAGGGCTTTCCATATACACTTACCTCCTAGTATTCCTCAATGTAGACATATTTAAATATTTTCCTTTAATGGACATTTCTTAATCTTCATTTTTTCTTTGCTATTTGTTTTGTGTGTTTTGGAGTCATTAATGTACAGACTCCATTGTATTATCTGTACACAGGTCTGTGAGGGAAACATGATGCATTTGGGGACTGATGTTTCCCAAGGGTTGAGAGAGTCAGAAGTCAGAAAGTACAGAACCTCTGGCTTGTTCACAGTGGGAGCTCACACTAGGTACTCACACTTTCCATGTCCTTGAGGGCTTGAGAATCAGGCCTGCAGGTGTGTCAGGGTTTGTCGGCTTGACTCATAATCTGGCTCAGTTTCCCCAGAAGCTGGAGAGCGGGCCAGAAAGAATGAATTCTGCAGATGCCCCTGAAGGCTGTGCATGGGCTCTCTCTGCCCTTAATTGTCCACTTTCCTCCCTAGGAGATTTACTTATGGAGGGGTTTCCACTGCCGAGATGATTATAAGAAGACTCTTAAGCTCTTAGCTGTGTTACCACCTGGTTTCATTCTAGAGGTCTCAGATGGCCCAAGATGAGTAACCAGTATAGGAGTGTGGAAAGTGGAGGAAATGCAGAGTCACAGAAACACTTCATTCTCCTTGCTTGGCAAGGAAGGAAATGAAATGTTTCTTATGGAAGACAGAAGACCCTCACATTGGTTTGTGATGTGGCAGGACAGTCCGAAGCCTTTCTACCCAGCAAGGGACAAAAAGGGCTATCATTGAAGGGACACTTGTCCTTATCTACTATCCCCATGTCACCTCACAGAGACCCAGGATCAGAGTAAGTGCTGCTGGAAAGACAAATCATGATTGTTACATATGACTGATGAAGCCCCTAAATGGGCATCCCAAGATGGAAAAGCTGAAGAGTCAGAAGAGCCAGATGGCATGTTTTGTAGCCAGAGTGATGGGATGTCAGTGCTTAGGGAGCATCGCGAAGCTGTTTCTGATTATTTTGTTTCTGTATTTTTGATAAGCGTCACCCAGATTTCCTCCTTGATGTCATCCTTTCTTTTTCCATTCCTCCCTGGTCTCTTCTATAGGGACATACTCCTGGCTGGATGACCTATATAATGGCTATATTTTTCAAAGCAAAGCTCCACAACTGATTAGCTGTGAGATCTTGGGGAAGTCATTTATTATTTTTTTTAAGCCACAGTGTTCTCATCTGCAAAATGAGCGTGGTACCTACTCATAGGATTTCAGTGAAGTTTAAAGGATATGCATGTACAACACTCACTCAGCTCAGAACAAGGCACCAAGTATTCAGCCAGTCATTCAACAAATATTTATTGAGTATTACCCATGTGCCAGACCCTGTGCTAAGTGCTAGGGAAGGAATGGTAGACAGATAGATAGACATTATTTCTGGCCTCCTGATACTGGTAGTCCAGGGGCTCTGGGTCTTCAGTACATGCCAGTCAACATCAAAAGCAATTAGGGACATTTTAACCAAAGCCCAGGATTTGCCAGGTCACTAAACAGAGGCATCCACAAAATCAAGAACTGAGGCTTTCACTTCAGGATGCATTATCCAGCACTGCACTCCTCTTTATCACTGGGAATGGGGTGAATTTTTATCTGCACTACCTGCATCTCACCCTCACCAGTGGGAACTTAAGGAGATGGATTCAGAGGCTGGGGAAGAGTTGGTCTCCAACAACCTCTGCATTGCTTCAAGGAAAGCATTTAAAGCAGTAAGTTGCAAACTCTGATTCTTACCCCCACTAGCACTAGTTCACAAATAGGGGACATCCACATTCACAGTTCTGCTACATCCGAAAATATTCCTAGCCTTCCCCCCAAAGCACAAAAATAACCTCCATCCTAGAGCAGCATATAGAGCCCAAGAAAATGGGTACCTCCTGCTCATTCTCAGAATGTCCTGTGCTTTATGGTATAGGATAATCCATCCATCTACCCAATCAGCCAGACAACCATCCATTTATCTAACCAGTTATCCATCCATCCATCCATCCATCCATCCATCCATCCATCCATCCTCCATACCATCTAGCCATCCATCCTACCGACCATCTAGCCATCCAGCCAGCCAGCTATTTATCCTGCTCTTGGCCTGACACTGTGCTCAGTTACAGGGATAATAGTAAGATAGAAAGATGTGGAGGCTGTTCTCATGGATTTTACATCCCAGCATGTGAGATAGATGATTAAACTAACAATTGCTTTACAAATTACTTTCCATTTATCTCAGGTACACCTACCTTCCAGCTGTTCATGCCTACATCTCTACCAAAGTTTATGAACATACACATAAACTGGCCTCCTTCTTTTCCTTATATGTAACTTTTCTCTGACTTGACAGTTCAAACAAACAAATGACAACAACAAACCACTTGAGTTTGTTAAGATTCACAATAGTGTCCCAATACAAATTAGAAAAAATAATGCTCTGGGGGATTCCAGAATATGTATAGAACTGGCATGCCTGGAGAGAGAAGAGCCAGGAGACAGAATGTTAACTCTGTCTCATCATCACAAATTAAGGTTCAGCCCAATATAGAGAATAGAACAGGGAATCTCAAGTGGAACACTCCTGGGTTCGAACTGAGGATATACCACTTACTGGCTGGGTGACCTTGGGCAAGTTGCTACTCTTTCTGAGACTCAGTTGAAAGCAGGAATTATAAAGCTACTTCGCTGGGTAGTTGTGCAGATGGAACAATAACAGGTGAAATGTCTTCATGTAGGATATGGTGTCTGCCCACTTCACTCTTCACTAAGACTTTTGTCTTCTTATCTTAGGAACTGAATGCCTTACCTCCTCACTCAGATCTTTAGCTTTTCAGTAATTGTACACCTTGTCAGCAACATCACTCTTCACTCCTCCCCTCCATATACATTCAGGGAAGAATACACTTTTTATGTTTCTATGGAAACACCACAGGTTTCCATTATAATCATTAGGGCTTAGGGAGCTCCCTACCCTCCTCCTGCAACTATCCCCACTGGTCTTGACAATTTAAAGGGGATTGAAAGTGACTTTCTTTTCAAGGCCAGGCAAATAGCAGAGTATAGGGAAGCATGTACAATTTGGAAATAAACTGACTAATGTCTTTTAGGCCAAAGCAATTTATTAACATAAAGGAAAATTGTCACTTTTCTTCCTTTTCATCCATTTGACAAACTCCTGTTTAGTTTGGAGGGAGGAGAGGTAGTGTATTTTGTTTTGGTAGCAGCTGCCTTATAAATGGGCAGGGGCAGTGACCCCTCTCTCATTTGTTTTCATTTTGAAGCTGGGTAGAGAAGAGGAGGCACCCCTCAACTTCTTACTTAGCCAACCCACACCAATTCAACAACCTCTTGAAAAGGGAAATAAGCTGCCTACTTGTTAAGAATTCAAATAAACTCTTAGCAGAGGGTTCTTTGTAGTTCTGGGGAATGACTGTCTGACTTGGGCTTGGTATCAAGGTAGAACACCAGTAACTTTTCCAACCTCACCTCCACTTCTTTTCTTCCTCTTAATCTCCCCACCCTGACACCCTTACCATCTTCTGCCACTCATATTCCACAGGGAGAAGAGCAGTGTTGAGTTCTTAGCTTGTGCAGAGCTCTGGCTCACAGCTTGGGACAAATGGTAGTCAAGAAATTGTTACAATATGGGATTCAGGCCTGGAGCTATTAAGATAGTCTAGAGCACTCAAGGTCTGTGAGGTTAGTCCTTTGAAGATGCTTGAAATACCTAACACCTGGTTCAGGGGTGCCCAGTTTACTGGGGAGACTTAGAGCCCTTTCTGCCCAAGATGCCTGTGCATGGCACCACACTGCACTTAGAAAGTGAGCTGTGTGTAAAGCAGGAATGGAAGAGAGCTTTCAGGTTTTCTTCTTGAGGGCACCTCACTAATCTAGCTGACAGATCAATGCTTCAGCCATCATGGTAGGTGAAAAGTAGAAGGTAATTGGAAGGCATTAGAAGCCTAAGTCATAGTTTGTCTAGAAGAAGAAATAGTGAGAAGAAAAAGTAGATAAATACATAGGTATATAAGCAAACAACAGAGCCAGGTTCTGGATGCAGTTCAGATCTGTGTTTTTATTTTACCCTTACAATAGCCCGGGAAGATGGGAAGATGGTTATCCCCATTTAACTGACAAAGGGATTGGCAAAGCGAAGTCACACCATGAGTTATGATCAGAATCTAAGCTTGGCTTCCTGACTCCCAGTCCTTTGTTTTTCCTAAAGGGGGATCAAATGTTTTAGCCCAGGGCTTGGCTATTACCGGGGTCTTATTCTAAGAAAAAAGAAAGAATGAGAGTCCTGCACCGTGTTAGGTCTTGCCTAACATATGATATTTAAGTGAATAATAATAACAGTAATGAGGAGAAGTAGGAAGATGGGGAGGAGGAGGAAGTGGAGAGAGAGGAGGGGTGGCAGGAAGACAGGGAGAACTACTACTACTCTCATTTACCAAGTGTCATCTGAATTGTGGACACTATACTACAAGTTCAGTCATTTTCGCATGTCTCGTGTAATTCTCACAGCCCTGTGAGAGAGCTGTTAACTTCATTTTACACATGAGGAAACTGAGGCAAGGGGAGGTTAAATATTCTGCCAGGAGCACACTAGTAAGTGACGGGGCCAGGATTTATGTCTACACTGTCCAGCTCCAAAGCTTACATACTAAGATATACTGCGCTGAAAGAACATAGTAGTCACTATCTGTGTGAGATCCTACCTGCCAAATGTGTATGGGGTGGGGGTGGTGAGGTGGTGCTGATCAAGGCCTGGTGCACCTTAATGACCTTACAACCCCTGTGGAACCAGACCAAACCCGGGGCTGGGCCGCATGGAGGGCACTTTACGACCCAGCTGTCTGATGCACTTCATAGTCGTTTCTAGCTTGCAGGGCAATTCTGACCATGAGGCTGCATTCTCAGAAAAGATGGCACCTCCTTAAGAGGAAGCTTACTCAAGGTCCTATAGGGACTCAGCAAGCTTGGGGCTACTGTAGGCTGCTGAGGTCTGTGGTGGGCTCTTTGCACTTCCTTCTTAGCAGGTGAGTCTTGCTTTTTTAGAAAGAGAAATGGTGACAAGCCTCTGCCATAAACCATACACTTCAGGCAAGTTGGCTGAGAAATTAATGATCCACAACATCTCGCTGAAGACAAAACACCTTCCAAACCCCTCTCCATCTCTTCATCATCTCTGTCGGAGTGCTTCTGTGGCCCCTCTTGTCATAGAACCCAGGTGCACCACAGATTAGTGACCTTCCGCAACTTTCCTTTTTAAAGAATTAGCTGTAAGAATCAATGGAATCAATGAGGGTAGTTTGGTTCCTCTCCACTTGGATAAATCACACCACTTTGAAAAGTGTCTCTAGGGAAGAATTATAGTCTGGGAAAGTAGGAGATTTTGTTAGTTTGTTTTCTTTTCCCCCTAGCCTGGAAGGGATGTTGTTCCTAACACTTTCTTCTAATGACCAGTTTGCTCATTATTTATAAAGTATAATTTTAAGCTTCACAACTTGCAGCCTTTTTAATTTGGCAAGTGTACCCCTTCTCCTAGGGCCTCTGTCTGCTGACAAGTCTTCAGAGAATTGCAGGTTCTCTTCTTGATACATCCTAATAAGTAGGACCAAGCTGTAGAAATCTTCACTGCTGATCGCTGTCTTTGAAAGAAATCCGTGCCCTGCATTCTGTGGCTCTGTGTCAAGAAGGTCTTCAGGTTAGGCCCTCAGAAAAGGCAGGTCATCTCAGAGAACTTTAACGTGTAGATTCAGTGATTATGCAAGGTCAAAGGTCAGAGGGGCAGGGGGAGGAAAATCTCCTGAAAGCAGGATTGGTTTGAGCTCTGGCTGCATTGAATCTTGGACAAATTTTCATGTAACCCCTCTGAGTCTCAGTTTCCTCATTTGCAGAGTGATTACAATAACCATACCCCCATTTTAGGTTTGTTGGGAGTCCGAAATGAGATGACACATGTATAATGTTTAGCAAAGCATCTGGCACCATTCCTGGTTCAACAAACAGTAATGATTGTTACATTAACTTGACAGAGAAATAAAGATTGGGTCATTCTGTGGTCAACCGTGGCCTCTGTGCCAACGGCCATCCATTTGTTATTCCTGTGAAATTCTAAACTTGATTGATTTGATATTTATGGTATGTTTCAGCCTCTTTAGCTATTAATGCATTAAATTAGGTTTTATTTTTATTTCAGATAAATTGCTGATGCTATAAATCCTACTTTCTCCTTGCATTCTAGGGAGGGGAAGAAAGGGATAAAGCTACTGAGAGAAATGGGGGCTAGAAGCAAATGTCTTGGGGATTAACCTCTCAGGGCTCAGAGAAATTTCCATATGTACTTCGAACTCTATGTCTGTTTCCTCAAAAGAGAGAGCTTGAGCCATGCTTGTTGGCAGTTGTTTGGGGGACGCTGGATGGTATTGCCGTAATGTCCCTGTTCCAGCGTTTGCAATAAATGGTGCTCAGTCCATATAGAAGTGTGGTGAGGGCCGCAAACGCATCTGTGATTACTCAAAAGAACAGATCTACTGGGTAATTTATAATTATTTTTCACTGCGGACTTCATTGCTGGCCAGAGGGAGGACTGTGGCTGGAAGGCAAACACTCTCACAGTTCACCCAGCTCCACACTGGCAGAGCATCAGAAGCAGACAAAAGGAAAATACTAAATAATTTAAGTGGAAAGTGGGTTACTAAACCCACAGGCCTGGGTGCATATTACATTTCTAGTAAAAAAAAAAATGCCTTTTTCTGTAGTTAGGTAGTAGCTTTAAGTGGCAGGCAAGGCCAAGACCCAGTGGTCAGAAAGCTTCCCTATAGAAGGAAACTCGAGGGAGATACTCAGCGCCACTGACTGTGTGACCCTAGGTGGCTCATGTAAGTCTCCAGAGGCTCTTCCCTTGGTAAGGTGCAGGCCTGGCTTTTCTCCTGCAGGGCACACAGCTGTAAGGCTTTGGCCTGTGTTCCAGAGAGGCTCCTTTTGATGAGTTCTGAATATCAAAACTGTAAGGGAATGACACCGGGAACAACGGGAAAGCTGGTTGTGAGTTACAAAGAGAGTGCTTGCAGCAAATCTCTTTTCGAATATCCTTCACTTCTCTGTCTGGTTCAGAAGGAGCTGTAACAGCAGAGGAATCGATACGGGTGAAAAGGCAGCCCATGGTCTGTGGGGCTTGAGGAAATGAGAGGATGGTGGTGGAGGCTGCTGGCATTCAGTGTCGTGCAGACTACCTGGTCCAGGAGCACGGGGTTACTACACCTCTCTCCCAAGAGGGGGTGGTGGTGAGGGGCAGCACTTTGCACACCCCCTCTAGCTGGTGTTTGTGATTGTTCCTCCAGGACTCGCCAGAGGATAGTTCTTAGCATTTGGACTCTTGGCTTGGGAACAGAATTGGGCTTTAATTGGTCTTAACCTTAATTGGAGGAGGAATGTCAGCAGAGATTGCCCTTCTGTTCCTGATCTCAGATGAGGCCTGAGGAGCTGCGAGATGTGGCAGGAAGGAGCGACTACAAATGAATCCCCTAAGTAATGCATAATGCAAGCCTGGGCCCCAAAGTGGACTGACAGAGACTCATTTTCTCTTCCCTTTGGAAACAGGAGGCCTCAGGAGTTACGCTTACTATATAAGCAAGCCCCCTGACCTCCTCTTCCTTTACCTTTGCGTCCACTCTCACTTGCACCCCCTAGTTAGGTCTGTATAGGACCGTTTAACCCTATCATTAGTAGAAAGGCAAATCATCTTTCCAATGATGGATTTAAAACAAAAGCTATTTGCTGGGCTATTTTATTAGCAAGAATTTTCTTTTCATGGGCATGTGGTCTGGGTTGTCACCAAAGTTTCTAGTAAATCAACTGCCATCTCCTCCTTTCAAGACCCCGATTTTGGGGTGTCTGGGTGGCTCAGTCAGTTAAGCGTCTGCCTTCGGCTCAGGTCATGATCCCGGGGTCCTGGGATAGAGCCCCGCATTGGGCTCCCTGCTCGACGGGCATCCTGCTTCTCTCTCTCCACTGCTTGTACTCTCTCACGCATGTGCACCCTTTCTTTCTCTCTCTCAAATAAATAAATAAAATCTTTAAAAAAAAAAAGTCCCTGATTTTACTTAATTTAGTGTCTCTTAAGCTTTATTGGAATCAGACCTTCCCAAGGAGCTTGCTGTAACTACAGATTTCTCCTATTCTTCACCCCACCTCTTACTCCAGCAGGTTTGGGGGTGAAGTCCAGCAACCAGTATTCAGATACCCAGGAGACTCCCATGCAGGTGGTCCATGATCACCCTTTGAGAACATTACTTAAGGCTTGCATCTAAAACACAAACCCTCATGATGCCCTTGGCTGAGGGGAACTCAGCCATGTAACATTCTACTGACACCCCTCCAATAGGTCTGGCCTCTGAAGGCAGCATGCTGTGGAATCTAACTAGCAGGCCCTAGAACTGAGTCCCAATCGTGTCACTGCCACGTACTAGCTTCAGAGTAACTGTGCATGTTCCTCACTCTCTCAGTCCCGATTGTCTAATCTGAGTACTGTGCAAGTATTTCAGCCTCAGTTGCCTCATCTACAAAAGGGGAGTATTTTTTCTGTCTCACATGGTGGTGAGGATTAAATGTGAGAGCAAAAGGTATTTATAATGACCAGTAATAATAGATGATCTCCTTATTTCTTTCCCCTAATTTTCTTCCCAACAGATTTCTGCCCTCAGCTAGCTTGTCATTAATTGTAAAAATCATCAAAAAAAGTCATATAAACTGACTTCCCATTAGGATGTATGTAGTTTATGAATCATGAGAGTTTAATCTGGTTGTATTATTATTGCTGATGAAACAAATCATCACAAATTTAGTGGCTTAAAACAACACAAGTGGTACTCTTAGACCTCTGGAGATCAGAAATCCTCCAGAAGTGTAAATCACAGTGTCAGCAGAGCTGTGTTCCTTCTGGAGCTCTGTGAGAGAGTCTGTCCCTTGCTTTTTCCACCTTTTAGATGCTGTCCACATTCTTTGCTTGTGATTTCCTGTCTTGAACCTCTGCTTCTGTTGTCCCATCTCCTCCTCTGACTCTGCATCTCCTGCCTCCCTCTTCCCTTTATAGGGATCCTTATGATTAAATTGGGCCCACCTGGACAATCCAGGCTACTCATCCCATCCCAAGATCCTTAACCACATCTGCAAAGTCCGTTTTGCCAGGTAAGGTAACATAGTCACACGTCCAGGAATTAGAAACAGACATGTTTCAGGGCCATTATTCTACTCACCACACTGGGTTTTGATGTTTTACCAAGAGACACTGCAGATCTAATGTCTTAAACCTCTCTCCCAAAGAGATCATTGGGGCAGTTCAGATACCATGGAAGGGAGATATTTATTTGAGCATGGAAGGAGTTTGTGGTTTGCCACTAATCAAACTTTGCCTTTCCAACCACAGCCGGTACAGAAGTACTGGGCAATAATGTTTGTTGGCCATGATGAACGAGGATCTCAATGTCCTGTGAAATTGCAACAAGCTCTCTGAGTCATCAAAGGAAGATTTGATTAGGCTCCATCTTGTTGAGAGTATGTAGCATTCCAGGTACCTGAAGATCGACAATCTTTGTCTACATTAGGTGGTTGTTTGATTCAGTTAAAAAATATCCACTGAGGACCTGCTGCATAGAAGCCTTCCTTCCCCAATAAGAACATTTGAGTAATTAAGACCCTCCACTTCCCCACCTAAGGGCAGGTGCACACACAAATGGTAACAATTGCTTTACTTTTGGGCAATCTAAATAACTGTCTCCAACCCACCATTACTTTTCATCCTTGCCCCAGTCAATGTAGCCATTTCATTTTTTGACAAGTAGCTACTGAGCACCAACTAGGTACTAGACACTGGCCCACAACTTTGAGATATTAGCCATTTACTGAAGGAAAGAAACTCCAACATTATATTATAACACAACAGGATAAATGGTATATCAGAGGGGCATGCATGGCATGGGGTTCCTCCACAGGAAGGAATGTAAGGCTACCCAGAGGAACTGGCTTTTAAGTTGCAAGAGGAAATGTCCAGACAAGGCAGGGCAGAAGAGGCATTCCAGGAAATGAGGAAACTTATGCAAAGGCATCAAGGCATGGGGCGCCTGGGTGGCACAGCGGTTAAGCGTCTGCCTTCGGCTCAGGGCATGATCCTGGTGTTATGGGATCGAGCCCCACATCAGGCTCCTCTGCTATGAGCCTGCTTCTTCCTCTCCCACTCCCCGCTTGTGTTCCCTCTCTCGCTGGCTGTCTCTATCTCTGTCAAATAAATAAAATCTTAAAAAAAAAAAAAGGCATCAAGGCATGATAGAACACACAGTATTTGAAACTAGCCAGAGTGCTCTGTGGCTGAGGAGAAATAGGAGACGCAGCAGATGAGAAGGTTGTATCACATTCAAAGGGCCCTAAAAAATTCGCTAAACACAACAACAGAAACCAGGACAAAATTGTTTAGCAGGGGAGTGACAGGTTAAGATTTTACTTTTCAGGTAATTTAGCAATCAGTGTGGAGGATTACCTGGGATGGGGCAAAGGGGTCCTATGGCAAAAAGATGAGGTAATGTTCAAGTGACAAACGATGAGGGCCTTAACTGACCAGAGACAGAGGAGATGAAGCTAAGGGGATGGATTTAGCAAGTAGGATTAGTAGCCAGTTTGACGTGTGCTGTGAAGGAGAAGAGTGAGGCAGCGGGAACTAAAGTTTCTGAAGTCATGGTTAATGTTGTCGAGCAAAATAAGAAATAATAGGGAGAGAATAAGGAGTGTGTTTTGAGAAATGATGAAGTTGAGGTGGCTTTGAGATATCAATATGGAAATGTTTATAGGTAAACGAAGAGAGAGAGAAATCTCATGAAAAAGGTAGGGGAGGGTGGTGTCACAGAAATAAACTCAAAACCCATGAGTGCAGTGGAAACCATGAAAAGAGGCTAAGGCTGAGAGGAGGAGGCAGGAGAGAGCTGTCCAGGTAGACGCCCCCCCACACAACAGCTCTTTTGCTGCTCTCTCTTCTCTAGAACCTTTTGAACCTTCCATGGCCCACCTCTCCTTTCGCCCATTTCAGATGGTGAGTGGGCAGCTTGTTCCTTGTTTGCATTTCCTAAGCAACATGCTTAGATGGGAGTAGAAAAATTTTTATGAGAAAGACTTCCTTTTCTTTTCCCTAAAACATCTGAAGCATTTAGAACTTAGACCAAGCAGATTTTTCCTGGGATTTATGTCCAGAAAATAAATGCATGATTGATATAGCCAAAAACCTCCAAAGAGGCTCTGTGATTATTTTTTTTAGAGTGACCATAAAGACAAAGTGCTGGAAAAGCAGAGAACAGGTGAGAGATGGAGGAGGGATGTAGTGTAGAGGGACCCCATGGCCTTGAGAAGAGGAAAGGGAGCTTATTCCTTAGGGCAGCATTTCCCAAGCTTCGTGGTTCATTCACCACCTTCTAGGCCTTTGTGAAACTCCCCACACCATCTGCACATTGACTTACTTTTATTTTTCTCTCTAAATCAATTCACTTTTAAACTTGAACACGTATCGAAAACAAGTAATATCACTTTTGAAAATGGAGACCTGCATCACTTACAATGAATACATACAGGGACTGGTTTTCAAAGTTAAAGACTTCAGTAAAAAAATGTAAAATGATTACCCTCTGGCTGGACACTGTTGTTTGCCTATGGCTATGAACCTGAGACCTGCTCTCTCTTGGCAAAGAAGTGTGATAAGCAAGCATTAGAAAGGCTTTGAAGATATTCCAGTACCAAACTCAGATTTCCCCCACTAGACAGTCAGAAGGATTGAAATAAATTTGAAAAAAGGACAACCTTCTCACCAGGTAATTCAACGTTACTTAATGTTGGTACCACAGGTGGCATTCACCCAATCCTTTGAATAACTTGTCCTAGGATTAACACTGAGGAGAGGTGAAGAGAGTGGGGACTAAACAGCCTGGGACCAGCTTAAGGCATACAGGAAGCTCCCACATTCTTTCCTTGGTACCTACAGTAGTCACAATTCCAAGAATTCCATCCTTCCTGCTGTATGCAAGCCCCTGAGAGCCCCTGACAGTTATGCATGGGATCTGTAAGCATTGGTATTAGTGCTGTTCTCCTTGGTGAGGTAGGATCTGTCAGAATGATCCACAGTAAGAAGAAAGCCAAGGAGGCATGGGGTTGGGGTGCCCAGAGGGCTGTTCTTGGAGCAGGGAAAATGAGTTGGATGGAACCAATGACCTCACGTGTCTTGATGGAAGCATATAGCATACCCATAGCCTTTGGCTAACGAGGCCACTTGGAAAACCTTACATGTTGCTAACTTAGCAGCAACATCTCCACAGAAGAAGACCCAGCAGGCAACCTATCAGGCACCCATGCACTTTATGTACAATGACGGGGACTGGGACCATCCATCATCAGGGAGAGAGACTGCAGCTTAACAAGGCCTGGGGATGAGTATTTCACATCGCTTATTCATCGGTTTGTAAGATCTGACTTTCCAGGACACAACACAAGGTTTGAAGTCATTTGAAATTCTAAAAAAAAAAAAAAAAAGACAACTCTCATCTTCCCACTGTTACTCTGATGTGGATGTTGTTCTGATCTCTTTGCTTTCATCAAATTAATTGCCCATTCCTTCGCAATGACTTAGATACAAGGCTGTAGATACTGTCTGGGAGAGCAGTCTGGCTTTGAATGGTAAGAAGGGATGGATGCATACAATGGCTGTTCTTGGAAAACTGGAAAGGGATGTGTGCGTGTGAAGGTTTGCTAACCTGTGCAGGGGTGTAGCTTAATTTAGAATGTTTGCTTGGGATGTTTGAAGTACGTACTAGAAAAATGCAAACATTCTCAGACTTGTTGGAAGGTCATAGTTTAGCCAAATATTGCCACTTTTAATTCAGCATAAAATATCAGAACGGCAGGACCGAAAGGGACCATAGGGACCATCTAATTAAAAGCCCTCACTTTTCAGATGAGGAAACTCAGAGGCCAGAAATGATTTGTTCAAGACAAGGCCGTGAAACTCACAGTAGATTGGGAAAGAACCACTTGTCCTTCTCACTTACAGAGCTAAATAAAAAGTCATCTTAAGATGGTAGAAAATACAGCATCCCCTGCTTAAAAAAAAAAAAAAAGATTATCCAAAATTTAAATGGAATTTCATTAAAAATCATTCTTCTTGTTTGTGATGAACAGTTTTTTGTCCTTCCTAAATGTCTAGACATTCAATAATTTTTGTCCTCGTAATGATTAGGAAATTTGCTTAAGATAGGAGATATATTTTTAAAAAAGAGTAAAAAGGTAAGCAATTGATGAAACTGCCTATTTACACTTTCCAATACCACAAGCCTTTTCCCAGGCTCCCTTTTTTGAGGGGATATTTTACACTGAGATAAAGGGCATTTCCTGTGAGCGGTCCTGAAACTTGTGTTATTTGGTGAAAAGACATGGTCCTGTGACTCCCAAGAATAAGGAGTTGACAGTTCACTGAGAAAATTCCCAAGGCCCTAGGCCCTAAGTATAGGGGCCTTCTGACTTCTGTTTCCAGCACCCCCTGCCCCCCATTCCTTGTTAGGATGAAATCCCAGGGTTCCCCTGGAGAGAAAGAGAGATTTTAAAAAGAAGACACAGACAACACAATTGGGCTTCAATTTGCTCAGGCTCTTGCTGCCTTTCTCCTCCAAGAGAGAAAAGTAATAGAGAAAGCTCAACTGTATACTTTAGTCAAACAAAATTAGATGCCATCAACTGAAATGACTGCTTTTGACGACTTTTCTTCCATGCCACCGAAAGTGGACTGCCAGCTAAGGGGGCATCGATCTTTCTAGTAATAACAGTAATAAGCCCTTGCATTTGTACAGAGACTTGCAGTTATAAAAGGCATTCACAGAAATTAGCTTATTTGGGCTTCATGGCAACTCTTAATAGGGATAATTGTCCCCACTCCACAGATGAGACAACTGAGCCCCAGGCAGTTGAGCAGGCATCAGAATTGCAGATTTTGACTTCAAGTTTAGCATACTTACCACTCTATGATTTTTCCCATCTACCACTTATAAAAATCTACTTTATTATAGCAACCTTACCCTCTGCTAGAAGGAAATGATGTACTTAGTAATGAACACTAAGTGCTTAGCACGGTTCTTGACACATAGTATGTGCTTGGCAGGTGATATCTACCATTGAGGAAGAGGCTGTGCGGTGGAATAATTGAGATCACAGGGCTTGGGATCAGAAATCCAGGACTGGATTTGAGTCCTAAGTCTGACCCTGCCTGCTCTCTGAAAATGTTTGATGCAAACTGGGTCACATGGCTTAGCTTCCCTGAGGACATTGACACCTGCCCCACAAGGTGTAACTGTGAAATGAGATACAAATATGCACGCAGAGCTTAGCGCAGTGCCTATACTTAGTGTGCAGTAAGTGTAGGGCGATCAACAGGATTTGCTCCTAGACCTTATTGTAAGGAAAGAAAGCAATGTCTGCCTTGAAACCAGATGTTAACATTTCATAATTAAACACCTTGGTTTTTTTTTTTTTTTAAGGTTTCAGGTAGTCAAAGGCCTCCTGTCTTTGCCTGTTTCTTGAATTTCTGTGTCTCAGAGAGTTTACAAGGGTGTTCTGTGGCCCCCACAGTGTCTGCGCTCTACAGAGCAGGACTTGGTTGTGGCCGGGTACCTGTATATGATGCACGCCGTGTTCTGGCAGGTACTGCAATTGTTGAGATCTTGGCCCGTTCGATAAAAGTTGCGCCTGCAAGATAGAGCATTTGCTGGATGAATCTATGGGCTGCACACACTTTAGCTACTGGTTTCCTACAGCATAGCATTACCCCTCTAACTGGTAGCAATGCTCTAGAGTTGCACGACAAAGAGAGAAATAAGAAACCCACGATAATAGGACCTCACATTTCTAGAGGGCTTTATAAATGTTTGAGCACTTTCCTATCTGAGGTTTTCTTCATGCTGACAATAAGCCGGTGAGAGGAGTCAGTTACTCCTACCCCCACCAATAGCGAGGGAAACTGAGGGACTTTGTAAATAGAAGGGAGATTATTAAAACCCCTGACCATTTCATTCAGTGCAAGTCTATCACTGCAGTGCTTCTCTCTTATAAGGGAATGTTGGGTCTGATTCATATCAGCAAATGCCAGTTAATTACTTCTTCCCTCTCCTACCCTTTTGTTTATTAGCTTCAGCCATTCCTTCTTCCCAGTCTTTAGGGGGCACTTTTTCAAAGGACAAGCATTCCACACCTAAACAAATCATTGCCTTCCCCTCCCCAGCCTGGTGCTGAGTCACCCAGGAAAGCATTTTGTGACTTTTTCTCTTTGCAGAATTGTGATCTCATTTCAGTTTCTATTTAGTGGATCAGTGATGGACTGGCCAAATCCATCAAAGTGGTTAGTGGAGGGGAAGGTCAACGGTAACTTCAAGTCCTTTATAACAAACACACAAATAACTGAAATCCTGTGCAAATACGGCAACTTGCTAGAAGGATGGAGTGGGGGAAGTAGCTGTGTGCTGCTGTCATCATCATTTATTAACTGGCCCCCTCTTTATAAAAATACTTTTTGACCCTAATGTTTCACTGCCCCCCCTTTCTGCAGTCTGTTGATATCTAGAAAACACAACAAATGGCAATGGAAATCCACCAAAGCCTGGAAATGGATGAAACCCATTCGGAACAAAGGGAGGCCATTGGTTATGATTTGGGGAAACCACAGAACCTTAAAGACTTTGGACACATTTTATTAACAGAACCCAGCGCTCTCTCTCTGCCCCTGTCCTGGCAAGTGCCCTAACCCAGTAGTTTTCAATATAAAAAAATCCACCTTACCCTTCTGTGAGGGCCCGAGCTTTCTCCAAGTCTTGAATTACATTCAAAAGTACTTTAATTTTCTCTTGGTTCGAGTGCAGAGATTCCTCCACGGATTGCAACCTGCCTTGGAGATCACAGAGTTCCCCCCGTGCCAGGTGAATTGGATTAATCCCACCGGTCTCTCTGTTGCTCTGAAGTTTGGTCTCCCTTCTTGGAAGAGATTGGAGGTGATTGCTTCCTGAACAATTTTGAAACTCTACAGTGTCTGACTGGGTAGGGTTCTTTGTCATCTGCTCCTGACACGTGGGGGCAGAAATTGACACGCTGTTAGTTTTGAGTGACAACAGATCCTGGTGATTGTTACTTGAAGAGGAACAGTCTGAAGCCCCTCCTGAATGGTCAGGCTGGCTGTGGGAGCCTGGTGATGGGGAGCTGTGAGTCCGTGGAGGTGATGGAATACGTGTTTCCTTTGACCTAGATGACAGCGGGCCAAGGTCTTTGTCATCAGAGTTGTCTTTGGGCAAAAGCAATTCGGGGTTAAGTTTCCCTGTGCCTGTCATGTGGTTGGCATCGCTGGTGGCATTTAACCAGGAAGGGGATCTTTCTGAATCTGATAGTGGCACTGTTCTCCCATCACCTGGACACACGTCAACCAAAGGATGTACGGAGTTGCTTATGTCACCTGACTTGTCTGGGCTGAAAGTGGACTTTCTAGCTGCCCAGGTAGGACTGTGGTAAATATCATCTGGGACCTGAATGGCAGCAGTTGCTTTCTCTGAGGCCCTCCAAGTCCCTGCTTCCAAGCATACGCTAATAGGCCCATTGCTTTGCACCTTGGACATTCTAGGCGGAAATGGGTGGGACACTTTGACTCTTTGAGGCCCATCCTCAAGATGCTGAGCCAACCTTAAGTAGGCGAGGTCCGAGGATACAATGTCCTGTTCGGAGAGGTTGCCGTTGACCTGGATGGCACTTTGGGATGCTGCTGGCATTTCTACCAGGGACTTGCTGGCTGTGAGTCTCTTCCTTTTGAAAACTGGGAAATGCTTCCTGAGACTGGGGGAGGTTTGGATCGCAATATTCCGAAACCCCCCTGCCTTCTGGGACCTGGGGAAGGAGAGTGAGTAGGCGGGGAGGTGATGGTGCCTAGAGGCTTGAGTCTTGCCCATCACAGCTGGGTCCTCAGATGCTTGGACATCAACCTCAGCTAGGCCAGGTGGAGTCTTACCGGTCCCATCCTCCTTGAACCGTACCTGCTGAGATTTGCTCCTGCGATGGTGAGGTTGTTTCACGAACTCCACTGACTCTAGGCTGTTACGCTTTAGAAGCACAGGTCGCACTTTCATATTTTGCTGGGCCATTGAGCCTCAGTTGGAAGGATTGAGACCATACACTTCTCCGGGGCACATTTCCTTAGGTCTTTAGAGCAGCATCTAATGATGGCATCTCAGACTCAGAGATCTGCCAGCCAGGATGAAGTGGTCCTCTCCTCCGTGTATGGGAAGCTCTGTTGGCCATTCCCAGCCGGTAGATTCTCCTTGGGAGCTATCTGTAATGCTTCCCCTGCAGTTAAAACACTATTTCATCGTGGTGATAATTGCCACTTAGATAAACAATGAGTTAGGCTAATCATTAAACATCTGATCTACCAAGAGAGCTGGTGGGCTGTTTATCAAGAAAGGCTGGCAGGCGGTTCTGATCCTGGAAGAAGCTTGCTGTCTTGAACAAAAAGACAACAAAAGTACCATTTAGGGGATAGCGCCAGACTCCCAGTTTGTGAATTCCAAAAGAAACCTGCTACGTCTGGAACATACGGCTTCCTTTCCCAGAGAATCAATTTCCACTGTAAAACTGTAGGAAACTTAAACACATCTTCTTTCCGTAGCATGTAAACAGGTGGGGAAGTCAATGACCTGGGGGCTGGCTTCTTTGATGATACATGATGCCCTTAAGGGAACATCCCCATTTATGTCAATCACAAGTTCCTCCTTTGGGGCCATTGCTTTCTTTCATGCTGTTTCCCTCTTTGTCACAAAACCCAGTGGGGTGTGACCAGGATAGGATTGAGGCATCTGAAGGCATTCAGAGGGCAGGATCCCTGTCAGAGTGTCTTGGCTGAAGTTCACATGTAGGCAAAGTAAGCCTGGTCCACAGCCTCTGGAAATTTAAGCGAGAACTGAGTTCACTCAGCCTGCGGGCAGGGGACTGAGGACTGGCAGTCCTGACAGCAAGCGAGGAGCATCTGAAAGGGAAGAGGGAAGGGTTGCAACTGAGAGCACAGTTCGAACCTGGGTTTCTCTCCAAATTCCAAGTCCTTTAGGGTGGCTGTTCTAGGAGTAAGTCAGCTGCATTGCCCCTCTTTCTGTTCCCTGTGAGCCAGCCACCTTGTGGCTGCAAGACCTTGGAACAAAATGCCTGTCTGCTGGACCATTTCCTCCTCCCACTCCCAGGCATCACCCAGCGAACTCGTATTCATCATTGAAGTCCAAGCTTATATGCCACTTCCTCAGGGAACTTTCCAAGGACTCCTCCCTCATATACACCTTCAGTGCTAGACCACAGTAGGACACCTCCTGTACCTTCTTGGCACATCCTTCATAACACAAACTGCAGCCGTCCTGAAAGAATCATTTGTGTCTGCATTTATACAGTGCGTATCTTCCCCACTAACCTGTAGACTCAGGATGACAGGGGCTGGAGCCTTTTTTTTTTTTTTTTTTTTTACTGCTTGGGTATTTCCAGTCTACTTCTAGGCTCACTTTGGTTGTATAATGAGCATTTGTTGAGAGAATGGATGACTGAATAAAAGGCAGATCCCTTGGAAGCAAAGGCGGCCTGGGTGTGGTGCAGAGGTCCTAGGGCATCTGCCAGCGCAGCAGGGTGCTGAGTTCCCTCTGCTTTGACTGCAACATTTACTTAAGAACAAGATTTTCCCCTAATGTCTTCATTTTTTCAGATGCTTTCCAGGATATAAATGTGCATAAAATTATCCATGGAAGGTGTACCTTGTAATAAAAACAGCTACCATTTATTGAATACTTATTTTTACCATACTGAGGCCTTTACATGCATTAATCATAACAGCTCACATTTACTAAAAGCTCACTAATGTGCCAGCTGCTGTTCTAGGCACTTTCCAAGCTATAACTCATTCATTCCCTACCCTAGAGAGGTGGATACTATCATTATCCCCATTTTACAGCTGAAGCTGAGGCCCAGAAAGGTTAAGTAACTTGCCCAAGGACACACAGCTAATGATAGGGCCTGTTAATGAACTTATACAGTCTGTGTTCTTAACCTCTACACCCTATCGCCTTTCTAGTATTGCATTATCTCACTAATCGTTATAACACATCTGAGTATCGGAATCCTTGTTGGACTGATGAGGAAGCTGAGGATCGGGGAGGGTAAGTAATCCATGAAGGAGCTGAGACGTGAACCTAGGAGTCTGTGATTCCAAAGCCTGCCTTCTTCCCTGTGAAGTTTTGACTTTGTTCCCTTGGGATCCGCCTACCTTGTGGGGCAGGTCATATCAGTGATTTGAGAACCAAGTTTGAAGATGTGTGCAGGTCTGGAGGGGTACAGGGGACTGTCCCCTGGACTTGACATGGCAAAGAAAACTTGATTTCTAAAAGTCCAACGGATCCCATGGATGAGGCAAGTTTGAATGCCACCTGGGTTGACCAAAGGATTTTAAAGGAAAATAAAAGTTCTAAGTATTTGGATTATCTTGGAGAGAGTATTCTGTGTGCGGTATCTGGCCAGGAATTATTAGATAATGCCCATGGCAGTTTCAGCTTTCTCAGCTTTCTCAGCTCCCAGCTACCTTTAGGAAGACCAACTATGCCTGTGGGGTTGGGGCAGTTGAGGGGCAGGTCTGAAAGGGAAGAGGACCCATCTGTAATGAGTTATCAAGTCATCATGACGCCCTACAATTACTCCTCACATTCTGAACATACTTTAGACCTGAGTTAGAACCCCTGTCCCGTCCTGGCTAAAGGGTTTGGGGTAATACTTATCCTCTCTGCGCCTCATTTTTTTATCTGTAAAATGCAGGTGATGCTCATAGCATAGATGTTAACAGATGCACGGGTTTGATGGGAGAAGTCAATGAGACATTTATGCAAATCTCTCAGCACAAAGCTCAGTATGCAGTAAGCAGTCAGTATGGGTTAGTTATTGCTCTTAATACTGTCATCCTCATCTGCAGCCAGATTTCCTTGTTGTGGGTGCCAGAACCACTCTCCACAGTTTTTCCAGAGGACGTAGAGCCACTCTTGGGACAGAGAATGGACAGAGTTTGGGGCAACCATCTCACACTTGCCTCACCTGTCTGAAAAGCAAGTCTGGCTTCTGAGAGCTGCAGTATCCCGTCTATCTCTGGGGAGATAGTCCTGCTGGTGATGGGTTCCCAAGCCACTCTGCAGGACCATCCTGAACAGCTCCACTTTCACAATCAGTTTCATGTTTCAATGACTGCAAAATTTTTAGGTCTGGAAAAATCCAGTAGTCTGTCCCCTCATTCTATGACTAAGTCCTCTCTGCATCATCCTCTTCATGCAGCAAGGAAGCCTACGTGGTTACCTGTAGTGACAGGGAGCTCACTACTTAATCTCATAGTAGATAATAATTATCGTTATTAATGGTAGCTAATATGTATTTAAAACTTACTATAGCCGTGCACTGTGTTAGCACTTGACATTTAATCCTTAAAATGGCCTTCTGTAGGTGATCCCCATTCTGAAGAATGAGCAGTTAAGACTTGTGAGGTTAAGTCATCTGCCTGAAACCACACAACCCATCCCCTTAATGTTTGTGCTGCAGAGCCTAGATATTTGGATGTCTACTTTTGTGGACTTCTTTGACTAATTGTCCACTGCCTCTTCCCTCTCCTTAACTATTCATTAGCATTTCATTCTGGATAACTTAACTCACTTAGGCTACAATTGTGTGAAGCTGGTTTTCATAAGAGCTAATGTTTAGTGAACACTGATTATGTGCCAGGCATCGTGTAGGTGTTTTTCATTTACTCTAGTCCTTAATCCTCACAACAATCCTGGAGGCAGGTGCTATCCATCCCTTATTTTGTAAATGAGGACACGGAGGCACATGAGGTTAAATAATTTGCCCCATCACTCACCCGGTAGATGATAGAGCTGGTATTTGAACCCAAGGATGGACCCTGGAGCGCAGGCTCCTAACCGCTGGCCCTTCCTGCCTTCTGCAGGACTGCGGAAGGATGAAGCTTCTTGTGTAAGGCTGTCAAGCAGGTTTCAAAATCCCTCAACATTTTCCTTCTGAAAGTCAGCCATTATTCTGGTTTAGCTCTGCCTTTTCTCCAGAAAATTTATGTACCCTTGAAATGTTTACTTTTGATCTTTAAAAACCGTTGGTTTTCCATTTTTAAAGATATTACATGGTCACTGTGTAAAAATTCAAATAATTTAGATAATCAAAAAAAGGAAGAAAAAAAAGCACCTGAAATCTCACCACCCAGAAAGAGCCACTTTGTACCACCAATTTGGTGAAGTTCATTCTAGGCAACCTGCTGGTAACATCTGCAAGATTCATTGCATGCATATTGCATACACATGCAGGTTTACAGAAAGCCTTTTTTTACTGAACAACATGGAGAAATTTCCACATTACGTCATGTAGATTCACAACATTCTTTTGGGTAGGCTGATAGGACTCTGTCGTCCAGTTGTCTGGTTAACCATGACCTACTTAAATAGTATTTTTTGGTGAATATTTACTATTTAGATTGTTTCAAAATAGTTGGCTTTATTAATGCTGCAAGTAACATTTTTAAAGCATGTGAACCTTGGAATTATTTCCTTAGAATAAACTCTTAGAACAAGAATTAGCAGGTCAAAGTACCCATAGATTTTACATCTTACCGATTTTACCATTTTTCCTCCCAGTAAGTTCCACTAATATGGAACCCCACCATTACTGCATGAGAAGGCCTTTTTACCAGAGCCTTTTCGTCACTGTGTTTGGTCAAAATTTCTGATGATTTTGTTCATCACTGCCAAATAGGGAAATAATTGTATCTCACTATTCTCATTATGGAATTTATTTAAGATTAGACATTTTTCCATATGTTTACTGGTGTATACTACATTTGGAATGAAAAGTTGAAAGTGACAATTTGAATAATTTAGTCAAAGTAGAAACTACCGTGTCCTAGACATAACCTAGGCAGCTTAGTAAATATAAAAATTTCCACTTTTAAAAAATGCATAGTTATACTCCGGTTCTTCTGCCCCCAATACCCATCCTGACCCTCTCACAGATATGTCCTGAAGAGTACACCTAGCTAAAGGGAGCGACCCTCTGTAGCCCTCAGGTCTCACAGGCTCCCAGCTGGCCATTGATAGGGAGTTCCCTAGCCCTTGGTGGTTAGGGCTTAATTAATATCTTGTCTGGAGTCCAGAATCACTCCCCAGAGATAGTTGCAGTAGTCTGGTTCACGCCCAGTGGCTAGGAGTTTTTGCTGATCTTGGCAGCACTTTATTCTCTTCTCCCTTGATTATTGACTTACTGAGCACACACTGACTGTTTATGTTCCAGCCATGCCTTTGGTCCACATTGGATAGTCCTCATGAAATAAGTGTCCATTTAGTAGGTACAGAAACATTTAATACTATCTCTGTAGATCAGAAACTTTAGACTTTCTTTAGAATAGACTCCCGGTCCGCTTTTCTGCCATTTAATTAGGATCTACAATAAAGGAGTAAGAGCCGAGGCTTTAGCTGATGATTGACTTGGGCTTGAATCTTTCCTTTTCTGACTGTTAACCTGGAACAAGTAACTTGGCCTTTGTAAAACAACACAGAGTTGTTGTGAGGATTAAATGAGATTATCTATATAAAATGGTCAGCACAGTCAATGTTAGCTCATCAGATCCCAACTGGAGACCATGGGATACATGTGAGTGGGCCTTGGCTCATTTACTTTTCCTTAGGAGAGTAAACTGTAGGTAAATATATAGAAGGAAATGTACAATGATAGCATTCCCAGGAATACTATCCATCTTCCTGCCACCTCCATGCTTTCTGTGCCACTTTGGCGTTGCACTTGTCTCCCTGTACAGTGACTATCTGCTGACCTTCAGCTTCCCCAACTCGACTGCAGGCTCCTTGAGAGCAGAAGATGGTCATAGTCCACTTTGAACACTGGTCCTTACCTCCAGCTTGACACAGAACAGGTGTTTCCTTCTTGTCAACGCAATGAACATAATCCCATATTACCTAATTTGCCTTAGCTTCTATGGCATGGAATAGTTGTTGTCATGGAATAAACATTTGTGCAACTAATTAATTAAGAGCAAATTGATTAATTCACTTAGAAATTGCTTTCCCTTTTAATAATATGTTATCAATGCTATATCATGAGTAGGTCTCTGGGGCAAATGAAATGTCTGTCCTTTAATGTACTATATTTTCTTTATTTATGACTCAGATTGAATTTGGTTAAACTTTACTGAGAACACGTTATGACCTGGGGACTATGATAAACATTGTAGAGATTACCAAAAAAAAGTAACACTTGATCCCCATTGTAGCCCTAAAGAGGTACCAGATAATGCTGCCACATATGGAATGAGTCCCTTGCAAGTGGTACAGAATGGTGTACAGCTTTGGGGATGACTTGGAGAAAGATATTTGATTCCTTTTATATATTCAAATCCTGCTTCAAGTATCAAGGGACTTTACATTTTAAATAGGGTTAGACTTTATCTTCTAGGTTAGGAGTCAGCAGGTTTTTTTGTCGTTGTCATTTTTTTTTCCTCTCTGAAGGGCCAGATAGTAAATGTTTTCAGCTTTCCTGGCCATACAATTTCTGTTGCAACTGTTGAACTGCTGCTATGGCAGGAAAGCAGTCACGGACAATATGCCCACAATGGCTGTGACTGTATTCCAGTAAAACTTCATTTATAAAATAGGCGTTGGAACAGATTTGGCCTGAGGGGCGGGGCATAGTTTACCAGCCTCGGCTTTAGGCAATGGGGAGTCATTGGTGGTTTTTGAGCAGGAAGGGCTTGATTAATAAGATTTTTGTTTTTCAGAAAAGGCTCTAGTTGCTGACATGTTGCCATCTCCCTTCGCCTTCTGTACTTAGAGTCAGTAATAATAACCCTTGCTATTTATACCACACTTTACCACTTACAGAGTATTTTCAAATCCCATGTAATCCCTACTAGGAAGGTTGGGAAGCATTACCCCTGTTTTAAGAAAGAGGAATCAGTTCCAGAAGAATTAGATAGTTCGTCCTAAGTCACGAAGGTGAAACTGGAACCCAAACTCCCTTGATGCCAGTTTGGGGCTCTAGTGGAGACCCCCAACCCCCATCTGCCCACTCCATTTGGCTGGCCAGACATCTATTTTATGTGTTGGTTATTTTCCCCTAGCTGAAGGGTATATTCATAAAAGGAAGGACTATGTCTTATGGTCCTTTTGTATTCTGCAAAGTATGAGGCACAGTGCCAAGTTTTTTGGGAGACTCTTCAGAAATAATTATCGATCACTCACCACTGGATCTTGTGGTTCTTCACATCCAAGCTTACATTCCCTTCCATTTAAATTCAGTTAACTGTTTGGTCAGATCTCTTGGCAAGCATTACTGCTTACCCAACTGAGATTAAAGAGTTAATGTTTGTGGTCCAAGCCTTTGTTTGTCTCTCCAATTGAAAATTACCCCAACAGCCTTCTCAATAAGAAAAAGAGAGCTGGTAAATTTTTTGGGTCTGTCTGAGTCTACACTTTCCCCAAATGGTCAAGAAACCAAAGGGAAAGGGAATTGGCTTTCTTTTTGCCTTCTGGAATTACTAAACATAGGTGTACTTGGGGGCAGAAATAGATACTAAGAGGCAAGGTTAAGATCAAAACTCATATATTTAGAGTCTAGAAAGGTATTGGATATGTAGTGATAATGAAATCTTTTTCTCATTTCTCTCTTGACCTTTTCTCACAATTTCTGCTATTTATACCCACGTCTCCATTATCTATCATCTGTCCCACCAAAGAGAGGTCTCCGTTTTTGCCCCCTTTACCATCTATCCACCACATAGCAGCCAGAGTGATCTTTATAAAATTCAATCAGATCGCATCAGAGCCCTTTTTGAAACTACCCAAAGACATCTTACTGAATTTAAAGTAAGGTCCAAACTCTTTGCAAAATCTGCAAGTACCTACATCACCTGGCCTTGACTACCGTCCTGACTCCATCTCACATCACACCACTTTCACCCTTGCCTTCTATGACCTAGATCTCCCAGTCCTGGATATGTAGGATTCATTTTCATCATCTGGCCTTTGCACTGGCTATTTATTTTGTCTGGACTACCCTTCTCCCAGATCTTTTCAACGTTGGTCTCTCACTGATGACGCCTCAGCTCCAAAAATGTCCTCTCCAGGATGCCCTCCTTAAACTCTTCTCCATCCTCCATGGCCTCCGTGGCCAGTACCATATTTTATTAGCTTCTTTATTTATTTGTTGGTTGTCTTTCTTTGTCTGCATTTATTGAGAACCTCAATAAGCATTTGTTGAATGAGTGAACAAATGAATTCTTATCATTAGAGTCTTCAAAGAATCATCCGACCTTAGAAATAGAACAGAGAACTTTAAAACTTTAGATCTTGTGGACCATTTAATTCAATGGTTTTCAGATCTTCTTTAGCAGTGAAATTACATTTCTAAATCCAAGCTTAAGCCCAATCCTGATATCTGAGACAGAATAAAGCTAAGCTGTTCTAGAGAAGGGGGCATTCAGTGCTCCTCCAGTCACTCTGAGTCACACCCTGGTATCCTAGGGCTTCAAGCAAGCCCAGATTGAAAATGACTGAAGCAAATCCCCTCATTCTACAGATGGGAAAGGTGGGGCTCTGAGCAGTTCTCCTCTACCCATAAACTCTTTAAGAAGAAAGGGGTTACTGGTTTGCATCCTAGTTCTCAGCATGGCTCCTGGCACAGAGCGGGAGCTCAGGGAACATGTCATGTGTTGAACTCTTTAGATGACACACTGAGTTGAAGCAGAAATGGAACTGGGTGCCAAGTCTGGAGTCTCTGATCTTCCAATGCAGCAGTGAGGATGGTAGAGGGACCATGGCTTCCATCTAGTTCAGGTTCAGGTGCCTCATTTGGAACCAGGCCTAGTGAACAAAACCAACGTCATGCTCCCAAAGACCTCTCACATGGATGGAGAAGCCACCGATGATACTATTTTGTACCACGCCAACCCTCTGATTCCATTTGTCAAAGAAAGCAGGGAAAATAGTATTATCATCTCCCTCTACCTCTTCCTCATTCTTAGTCTCTTTCTTCCTCCTCTTCCTTTTTTAGAAAATTATAAAATGTTTCAGGTATGCAAAACAGCATAGAGGAGATTATAGTGGACATAACAAACACTCTGAACCCACAGCTTAGCTTCAGAAAGAAAATGTTACAAATCCAGCAGAAACCTTCCTCCTCTGTTCCTTCTCCTCTCTCCTTTTATTCCCATCTTCTGCCTTCCGTCCTTCTGCTCTTCTGTTTACTCCTGCTCTCTCCCCTGATTTCTCTCCTCATCTCCTCCCACAACTCTCTTTGCCCTGCCACCTTTCTTGTCCCCTACATCACACTTCTATCATCCTTGTCCCCTTCTCCCTTCCTTTTCTTCCTCACCAGCCCCTTCTCTTCCGTTCTTCTCTCCTGCCTTTTTAGTAAGCACATGTGGGTCAGTGACTCATTCCTATGGCTGTTCACTGTCAAGGGTGGAAACTCAGTATCTCTTGGAATTGCCTCTCCTACAAACCTTAGGGTACCTGCCCTTGAAGGGATAGTTCTTTTGTCCACGTGTCCCCCTGGCTAGAGGCACTGGGTGCTTCTTCTTCTGAAAGGTCATGTCCAGCTTCCCTTCTCTAGGTTGAAATTTTACTACCATCAGATGCAAGTACTGGCCAGTTTGTCCAACTTTTTCTCATAGAGGAAAGAGCAATAGCTTGATATATCTCCATATTTTACTCAGCATTTCCGGAAGGTTTTTCTGATATCTTTCACTGCATTTCTATTTCTCTGTATCACTGGGGACATTTTCCACCACTTTTTAGGTTATACTCTTTTGACTTGAAAGAATTTGATTTATTCTTCCTGGGACCAGACACTGGGAAAACTGCCTGCTCAGACATATGAGAGAATCTGGACCGTTTTGGACTTATCATTAGAGGAATAACTATATGTCAGCTGGGAGTGGGGGGTTCAGGGTTGAGTGATTATGCCTCACCCCCTTTCTTCATCAGCTCCAGGCCAGAAAAGCCAACAAATAGACCAGTGATTTGCATTCTTATAAACAGATTCATTCATAGGGTAGAGTTGGCTCAGGTCACGTCTAGCTTCTTTTTCAATGTCGAGGCTTTGATGCTTCCCGTTTCAGTATGGGGAAGGGATCCAGTGGCAGTGGAAGGCAGAAAACTCCTTCCCCATTAGAAGCACCTTCTTTGGTTCTGTGGTACCTGGAAACTCTGTTTTCATCTTATATAGTCTGAGATTACATTTGGTAATTTCATCCTGTAGATTATCTACAGCTGTTATGAACAAATTGGAGAAGTCTTCCCATTCCAAAAAGATTTACGTTCCTGTGTAAACCTGTTGGACATATTTGGTTGATTAAAATGCTTGTACTTACACTAAAATAAGAATGGATCCAGTGACCCTTCCACACTCTTTAGTAGCAATGCTAATGTTTTCACAGTGTTTTCAGATTTACCAGCCAATTTTGGCCACACAATAAGTTCTGCCAAGAGCAGGCATCATCACTTCCATTTTGCAGATGAGGAAACTGTAGAAGGAAAGAAGATTTGACCAAATGAGTGTGGTCTGGCAGTACCCAAGGACATCAAACCATTAATTAGATCNCCCAAGGACCTCAAACCATTATTAGATCAGGGAGCTTCCCTGGGGCCTGGAAGAAATTGAGTGACCACCAGAGCTGCCTTGAGTGAGGGCCAGCAGAAGCAGCTTATAGCCTGGGCTTCCCAGGGACCCCCACCTCTGACATACACACACATCACACACACACACCAGGGACAGTTGTCAAGCCCTGGATTCTGCAGTGCTCCATCCACTGCGGTACTGCAAAGCACTGGCGGGCAACTGCAATGAAGGCTTTTCCACTTCTGGATCCCTGCCTACACCGCAGAATTTTAACAAGGAGAAGGGAAGGGGGGGATGTTTATGGTCTGATCTAATCACAGATGAACTGAGAGCTCAGTGGCAGCCAGCAGTTGTAGAAGTAGAGGACTTCAGAGCTATTAAAGAGCCCACCCTTCATTTCTGAGATGAGCTAATGGTGTGCCCAGCCAGTATCACGTGTGGCACCGAGTAGGTGCTCAATAAACAATGGCCACCACTGTTCTTATTCTTACCATGACTAACACTAAGTATTGGTCCCCAGGTCACACAGAGATAGCACGAAATTGTAGGACTTGAAAGTCCCTGCTGGGGGCTGTGGAAATCTCAAGTAGCATTAAGGGTGGAATTAATAAAAATGAAGTTTAAGGGGAAAATGCTATAAAATGTCTCCTCTTGTTTTTTTATTCTTTGTGAGACTGGTTTTTCCCAAGGGACCAAGGAGTTCTCTATGGCTTTTTGTTGTCCATTTCCTCCTGACTCCTTCCTGGTCCTGTGTTATATGGACCTCAGACTATTCCTGAAGCCAGTGTCCCTTTCTGGCCTTCCCATATGCTGTCTGCTGGTGCTAGTGGTGAAGCCCTGTCTGCCTCCCATGCAAATCACAGGCCGGTGAGGACACCTTTCATTGACTCTCACTTAATGGGCACACGGTGTTTGCCTAAGAACAAGGACTTCCTGTGACACACAGATATTGGGCAAATCACAAAAGCATAAAAGGTCGTGTTTCAATATCTTCTCTCTTCCTCCTTCTTTCTTCTTTCTTTCTTTCTCTTCCTTTCTTTCTGCTTTCCTTCCCTCCTTTCCTTCTTGCAAGGGCAAGGACATATGCACAGAGAGCCAGGCATTACCTTCTGGCAGCCGTCCAGACTATAACCAGCCCAGCCCCCTGCCCCATTTTCACCCTCCAGGGTAGAGAACGGAGAAAGGCACCGAGCTGGGTACATGCACCCCTTTCCTGAGGGCTCAGAGGCTTCTCACTCTTTGCCATCTGCACTCAGCCAAGTCCCTTCCCACACTGCCTAACATGGAGAGAAGCAGCCTCCTCTTGTGCTGAGAGCAGGATCACACTCCTGGAGTCCCCCAATGTGCCTTGCATTCTTCAGACTCCAGCCACTGGGGGTCTTACCCTCCCTCCATATCCTCGACTCTAACCACAGCCCCGAGGAGTAGGGGTGACATTCCACCTTCTGGAATCAAGCACTTATACTTATTTGGTGAGACCTTTTTCCCACAAAGAATTATTCCCATGTTTACACCCTCCTTGCTGGATGACCTAGAATAAGTCACCTAATCTCTGTGAACTCCGTTTCCTCCTTTCAGAACAAGAAGAATAACTGGCTTATATAATTAAGTATCTGGCCCATAATAGATATAGTAAGGATCAGCCAGGAGACCTCTTGGCTTCCTATCTTCCTTTTTTCCTGTTTTCTAGCCTGTGCATTGTTCTTGTCCCACCTTGCCCTTGTCTTGCCTGGACATGGACCTTTATAAAATGATATGGTCTCAAGCCAGAGCCTGGCCACCCTCCATGATCCCAGCTGGGCCAATGCCTAGGGCTGTCTCTCTGTATCCCAGGGCTGTGTTTGAGTCTGGCTTGTTGGACAAGGGCACAGAATTGGGAGGAGTACCCAGAGCATGCAGGCAGACAATGAAGAAGCCAGAAACCGCCGCTACTGGGGGCAATGGTGAACAACTCCTCAAAGCCCACATCAATATTCCCTAGGATGAAATCCAGAAACTTTTGGGCCCAGAGTTGATGTGGAATGGCTTGAAGTGGTCTGATAATTTAGTTAGTATAGCACAGTGGACAAGGACATAATTTTGAAGATGGACTGTCTAGGTTTCAAACTGGCTCTGCTATTTTCTGAATCTATAATATAGGGTAAATTACTTAACCTCCCTGTGCTTTAGCTTTCCCATCTATAATATACGGCTAATAATATTACTTCATAGGATGACTGTAAGGTTTCAATGATGTCACACTTGTAAAGCATTCAGAAAATTATCTCTCTGACCAGAGACACTTAATAAATGTTGGCTCCTTTTATCATTACTAGTATCATTACTTTTGACATCATAATTATCATTATTATCAAAGTGTGAGAACCAACAAAGCTGCTGCACATAGTAGGTGAGAGAATTGATTGATAAAATAGACGTGGATACATGAGATACTTTACATAAAAAAATAGATACAATAAAACTGAAAGCAATAGTAATTGACAGGAGATAGGAGCCAAAAAATCAAATTAGGAAAGAGGAGAAAAATCAAGCATAAACTTTGCTGTGAGCTTCCTGGTAACCCACAGCAGAAATGAAAACCCAATGAGACATGCCATTATCTTTACTTAGTGCTGGGAAGTATATAACATCATCCCTAGAGACTTCAGCTCTAAGAAGAACTTATCATAAGAATATTCAGTATGAATTTTTTTGCAAATCTAAAATTTCAGGCCGTCCTCAACTCCAAAAGAAAAGAGAATTATGATGAGATTTGAAAAAAGTATCACAGTAAAAATGATTGAAGGATTGTGAACTCTTTAGCCCAAAAAAGAGAAATGGTTGGGGCAATCATGATGTTCCCTTTGAAAACTTCACTACCACATCAAGTGGGGAGTGGCATTGTTCTGCAATGTTTCTGAAAACAGAACCAGAACTCCATGGTAGAATACCTCAAGAATGCAAATTGAGTTTCAGCTAAAGACATAAATTCACCCAAACCCAAGTAATCCAACAGTGCAGAGAAGTGACCCATGAGGTCCCCGTCCATGCAAATGTTGTCTAGATGGCCACCCTTCAGGGCCATGTGGGCATGACTCTGGAATCCCAGGCCACTTTCACGTTCTCCAAGTTTATGTAAGATGGTAACAGATTCTCAAAAAGAGAGACGAGTTTGTCTCCCTTGAATGTGGATTAATGACTCTAACAAAAACCATTCCCTACAAAGCTGCTCATTTAGAAATCAAGGGGTAGCCTGGCTACCAAGTCACTTTTTTTAATTACTACTTAAGATAAAGACTATTAGAAAATCAATTGGCCAAGCAATTGTCAGTATATTTGGGGCAACATTCTCCTTGTCGGAAGTGACTGTATTACCTTCCAACCTCCTCTGTGTGTCCCAGTTGCAATCAGCACAAGCAAGTGTGTATCCCCCAGGCTCCCACAGCCCCAGCCCAGCTCTCTTCCATCAGGGTACTCATCACCGAGGCTGCTGTCCTCTCATCCTCAGCAGGGCTTCTTTGGGAAGTGCCATATCTTGTTCAGCATCGTATGAGCAGTTCCAGTGGAGAGCTTGCCCCATAACAGACTCTGTAGCTTATGGTTAGGGGCATGGGTTCTAGGGCCTGGCTGCCTGTGTTTGAATTACGGCTCTATCATTACTAGCTCTGAGCTTCTTGAGACTCAGTTTCCTTATTTGTAAAACAGGATTGATCTGAGTACCCCCTACACACACACACACACGCACACACAATTGTAGTGTAAGTTAAACGAGAAAATAGAAGTTAAGGTTTTAGCATAGTGGTTGCTTAGCGTATCAGGGATTGGCAAACTATTTCAATCAAGAGTCAGATAGTAAATATTTGCAGCATTCGATGCCGTGTGGTCTCTGTTACAACTATTCCGCTCTGCCATTGTAGCACGAAAGCATCCATAGGTAATAACACGTAAGTAAATGTGCATAGTGGTATTCCAATAAACCTTATTTATACAAACAGGTTGTGGGCAAGAGGTTTGCCAATCCCTATAATTATATGAAGCAGCAAGTCAGATGACCAGGTGGAAAACTTAAGCAACCACAGAAGCTAACGGGAAGAAATAAAAGGTGGTAGAATGGTGGTTTCAGTAGTAGCACCTGGTGGTTAAGAACTCGGGCTATAGAGTCAGATAGATCTGGGTTTAAATCTGCTTTAGATGAATGGTATATACTCTCTGAGCCTTGGCTTTCTAATATGTAAAATGCAAAGTGGCAAATAAATGGGACCTATATTAAATGGCTGATATGTGTGGATTAAAAGGGATAATGAGACATGGTTCCAGGCGCTTAGTACAAGTTCAATAAATGTCATCAATGAGAATGATGATGACAAAGTGACTGTTGAACTGAACTAAATCAAACTGAATGATGGCCTCCCCTTCCCTCAAGGATGCCTAGAGAGTAGGGCTCATTAGGTAGAGCAAGGACTTTCAATCCTAAGAGTGCCTGGCATCCTGCCTTGAGCCTTCTATTTCACTGTCTGTAAATGGGGCCAGCACTCCTAGCTTTCTCCCTGAAGAGGAAGCTGTAATGGGACCATGGAGGGAGATCTTGCCTACTGCCTACCTGGAAATATGATGTCAAGTCAGCACCAAAATCAAAGATTGCAGTCTCTGTGCGTGTCAGGAATGAGCCTCCTCAAGTGGATCTGAGGATAGCAGGGCCAAAAGATCAGTAATGAAGAATATGAATTTTTGTCCCGGGCTGTGCAGAGCCACTTGGAGATTCAGGATTGGAGCAGGTCTGGGAAGGCCCTTGGCTTACATTGCTTTGTTTGATATTAGTGTGCTTTTTTTTTTTTTTAACTCTAGAAGTTTTTATTCCTCACATTTTTTTTTTCAGTATCAGGTTTCCCAGAAAAAGATGTTTGGACTCTTACAGCACTAATTAATGCTATCAGGCATCTCTTCCCTAATCATATACTAATTGGTATTGCTTTTCAATTTATGTCATCTCTCTCCACTAAATTCATGGGATTCTCTCAAAATGTCCTTTTCTTTTTTTTTTTTTTGCAGCCCTCATAAACTCCCTTTTCCTTTCTTTCCCCTTCCCTCCTTCCTTCCCTTTCTCCCTTCTGTCCCTTCTCTCTTCCAGTTTACTCCCACCAAGCACCTACCACGTTCCCTATGTGCCAAACATCGTATTGAACATCAGCAGTGTCTTTAAGTTCTAAAGTCTAAAGGACAAAGTGGGCAAATTACAGACAGTATGGTAAGAGGCAAGCTCTAAACAAGGTCAAGTTACTGTGGAAAGCAACCTTCAGGGTGCTGTAGTCAGGAGATTCTTCCCAGGGGATGGGACACCTGAGCCATGCCTTTGAGGATGAGTAGGAATTCACGTAAGTGGAGAAAAGCAAGCAACAGATTTGAGGATGTGCGTAATTTAGACAGGGAAATGAAAGTCGTTCTTTTCATCGGAACTTGGTTATCGTAGTGGGACAAGGGCAAGTGGCAAATGTCAGAAGACTGGCTGACAGGAGGTATGAAGGATTCTATAGGCCAAACAGATCTTCTGGGGCTTAGATAAAGTGCACATCTATGAAGTAAACTTAAATGTCAGGTGTCTCTGTTTTGGCTGTAGTTACCTCAAAGATGTTGTCTTCTTGGTCCACCATTACTAATTAGAAGCTTTGATTAGCAGTTATACACACCTTTGATACGTAGAATGATAAAATAAGTTAATCATGAATACATAATTATCAACTACGCTAAGTGTTGTGAGAAAAAAAAAAAGGGGGTCCTATCAGAGAATAATAGAGAGACCAGATTTCCATCAGGGATAAGGGAAGTACTTTCTGAAGAAGCAACATTTAAGTTCGGGACGGACGGTGGGCATTACCTAGGAATTATCGAGGGGTAGGCATAGAGAGAGAGTGCTCCAGGCAAAAGAGTACTNAGATGTTGTCTTCTTGGTCCACCATTACTAATTAGAAGCTTTGATTAGCAGTTATACACACCTTTGATATGTAGAATGATAAAATAAGTTAATCATGAATACATAATTATCAACTATGCTAAGTGTTGTGAGAAAAAAAATGGGGTCCTATCAGAGAATAATAGGGAGACCAGATTTCCATCAGGGGTAAGGGAAGTACTTTCTGAAGAAGCAACATTTAAGTTCGGGATGGACGGTGGGCATTACCTAGGAATTATCGAGGGGTAGGCATAGAGAGAGAGTGCTCCAGGCAAAAGAGTACTATTCATGCCAGCTTTGAGGCAAAAGGTGCTTGGCCTCTGTAACAGCTAAATAAGGCCACTCCAGCTGGAGCCCAGGGAGCAGGACAACGGTGGCCCTAAAGGGACAAACAGGAGCAATAATGTTTGTACTGAAGGCCATGTTAAGTCTTTTGGTTGATTCTGAAAGCAACAAGATGATTTTAAGAGTTTCAAGTGGTGTGTATTTGGGGAGGAAGAGTGAGGGAGACACACAGAGACAGAGAGACAGGAGCACATTGTGTATTAAATGACTTTTGTTTCCCAGAGTCCATAGTCTCTTGTGGTTCATGGACTCTGGGAAACAAACTGAGGGCTTCAGAGGGGAGGGGGTGGGGGACTGGGATAGGCCGGTGATGGGTNCTATTTGGGGAGGAAAAGTGAGGGAGACACACAGAGACAGAGAGACAGGAGCACATTGTGTGTTAAATGACTTTTGTTTCCCAGAGTCCATAGTCTCTCGTGGTTCATGGACTCTGGGAAACAAACTGAGGGCTTCAGAGGGGAGGGGGTGGGGGACTGGGCTAGGCCGGTGATGGGTATTAAGGAGGGCACATATTGCATGGTGCACTGGGTGTTATACACAAACAATGAATCATGGAACACTACATCAAAAACTAAGGATGTACTACTGTATGATGACTAACATAACATAATAAAAGATTATTTTAAAAAGATAAAATAAAATATCCACATTAGTAATAATAAAAAATAAAATAAATAAAATAAAATGACTTTTGTGGTCATCCTGAGAAAAATGGGTTGGCCCAGGACAAAAGTAGAACCAGGATGATAGTCATCCAGGTGAGAAATGGAAACAGTTGGGACTGGGTAGTAATAACGAAGGTGGTGTGAATTGGATAAATTTCAAAAATTATTTTGGTTAAACTTGGTAATTGATTGGTTATTGGTGGTGGTGAGGGGGGGGAAATGTTGTGGAGTGAGGAAATTAATTTGATTGGAGTTGACTTGAGTTGGAAAACAACATTCTGAGTCTCTTAGACTGATGGCTTCAACTAGGGTTTTCCAGGGTCACGTGAAGGGATTTTCTGGATCCTCTCAGCCATGGGCTGTGATGTGACCACATGTTTGCTTCTATCTTTTGATAAGGAACACACCTCATTCTTCTCTGTGGTGGCCATCTTGTAGGAGCATGTGGCTCTGGGGGCAGTGATGTCTTCTCCTACTCTCAGATTTTGAACATGAGTGGCGTGCACGATCCCGTCTAAAGTACCACACTTTGGAAGAGAAGGACCACCCAGACACCCAATCAAGCGAAGTGTTTTGTTCTTTAGCTCTCTATGCAAGATTACTATAGAAGCCATGGTTTAGATGAGACTGCATCTTGACTCACTTATGCTACACTGTAGAAATACTAAAAAGACCAGGGAAAGTATAGGAGAGTAATAACAGATTAGTCCAGGAAAGTGTTAGCTACCCCCAAAAAGAACTGCTAAGAGCACTCATAGGAGTGATGAGGCATGTTAATGACCAGTTATCACTGAGCACTTACTATGGATCTGGCTCTGTTTTAAAGGCTGAAAATGTGGTCCCATTTAATCCTCACAGCTATGCAGTGAGACCCATTTTAGGAAGCTGAGGCACAGAGAAGTCGAGTGACTTTTCTAAGCTCCAATAGCAGCAAATAATACAACAGGGGTTCCAACCAGAGATCTGTCTCAGAGCTCATGCTCCCGGCTTCTATGTATTTAAGTCAGGTAGAGTAGAAGGCCCATAGCAGGGAAGGTCTTGATCTGGGCTGAGAAAAGATCCTGGCTGAGAAAAGTAGGAAATACTGAGTCTTAACTGCTCTATAGGCTGCCTGCTCCTGAGGGTCTCTGGGGCCACCTGGGAACTAAGGTTTCCAATGTGGTGCTCGGTGTTTTATGGAGTAGAGAGCCCTCTATAAAGGGCTGTTCCTGCTTATGTATATATTCCTTCCTCAAATCCTTCCCATGCACCCTTGATCTGTGGGAATTGGGATGGGTACTGGGGATACAGCAGTGACCTGAGATGCTCCCCCAGAGTTCACAAGGTAGTGAGGAGTCATAAAAGAAAGGGGTTTTTAAATGGCTAAGTAATATTCCAATGAACTCTTGCATTTGCAACAATGTGGATGAAGCTGGAGTGTATGATGCTAAGTGAAGTCAGTCAGAAAAAGACAAATACCATATGATCTCATTCATATGTGGAATTTAAGACAGAAAACAGATGAACATTAGGGAAGGGGGAAAAGAAAAAAAGGAGAGAGGGAAACAAGTCATAAAAGATTCTTTTTTTTTTTTTTAAAGATTTTATTTATTTATTTGACAGAGATAGAAACAGCCAGCGAGAGAGGGAACACAAGCAGGGGGAGTGGGAGAAGAAGAAGCAGGCTCATAGCGGAGGAGCCTGATATGGGGCTCGATCCCATAAGGCCGGGATCACGCCCTGAGCCGAAGGCAGACGCTTAACCCCTGTGCCACCCAGGCGCCCCAAGTCATAAAAGATTCTTAACAATAGAGAAGAAACAGGGTAGATGGAGGGAGGGGGTGGGGGATGGGTTAGATGGGCGATGGATATTAAAGAGGGCACTTGTTGCGATGAGCACTGGTTGTTGTATGTAAGTGATGAATCATTGACTTCTACCCCAGAAACCAATATTGCACTGTATGTTAACTAAGTAACATTTAAATTCAAAAAAAAAAAAAAAGGGTAATTTAAAAGCAATGTGATAACCACCCACCATGAGGAAGTCACATGCTGTAGGAATCCACAGGAGTGGTATGCATCCCTCGCATTTTTGTGGTAGCTTGAGTGTGAGAGTCCATGGTAAAGCAATTTCTTCAAAGGAAGGTGTGAGCATGGAAGATAAGTAGGACTTAACCAGGTGAGGTGTGGGCAGAGGGGGAGGGAAACACTTAGGGAAACACTAGAGACAAGAGCCTCTGAGTATGGAACTAGGAGGGAGCAGATTCTTGGAGGAACCAGAGGGTAGAATGTGTTCAGGACAGGCATGAGACCAGAGGTAAGTCTAGAAAAAGGTCCATGCGGGCTTTATCACCTAAGTCAGGGAGTTTGGGATTCACTCTGAGGGCAGTGAAAAGCTTCCCATGGTGGGGCACCTGGGTGGCACAGTCCGTTAAACATCCAACTCTTGGTTTCAGCTCAGGTCGTGATCTCAGGGTCATTGGATCAAGCCCCACATCTTGCTCCGTGCTCAGCACAGAGTCTGCTTGAGATTCTCTCTCCCCTCTCTCTGCCCCTCCCACTCAGGCTCTCTCTCAAATAAATAAATAAATCTAAAAAAGAAAAGAAAAGAAAGTTTCTGATGGGTTTGAGGGAAGGGGAAGGTAATACATTTTCTGGGGCAGTCTGGATCCTTTGTACATTTCTTGGGTTAAAGTGATGTGTTGATGGAGTCTTTGGCAAGAGGCCTGGTGATCTGCGCCCTAGGAAGTGGTTTTGTTTGGCTCTGAGGAGGGTTTTCCCTCTGAGGCTTAATGGAAGCTGTCCTTCCTCCCTTTTACATCGGGCTTGCCAAGTAGCTGAGACGTGTTTCATTTTTTAAAGAGCTGCCTGTTCCCTCTATATCAGCTACCTGTGTACGGGAATTCTACCCATGTATTCAAACACACTTTCAAGGTCTCATTTCTGGGTAGCTTCTCCTTAACAGGCATTGTGGGGAGGGATGCAGATGGGCAGGAGGAGAACCTGTAGGGGTGGAGAGGGGAGGGGCTGGCCAGGATCACGACCTTTAGGATGCCGCCAACCTCAGGAGCCCCCTCAACACATCCTTTCCCGGTCACATGGAGGCCTCCCAATTGACTCCTCCCCCTAGCGAGTGCTCCTCAGTCAATGAAGAAGACTTCCCATCATTTACACGGACAGTGACAGTTGACATGGACACCGTGGGTGGTCGCAGCTCACTGAGCATTAGCTGTATCAGCCACACCGAAATTCCCTTCAGTACACTTTATGGAGATAATTTTGGGTGAATTACCTCCCAAATCGCTCCTAACAAAGATCCATCTCCCTGTGGGAGTGTCTGCACAGGGGTCTAGGGTGCCTTTGCGATTGTTCCCCAAACAAAGCAGTTCAGTTACAGGGAAGGAACTGGCTTCAGGAACCAGGGAGACGTAAGTTTGAATCCCTGCTCTTCCACTTTCCAACTGTGTGACCCTGAGCAAGCCATTGGAACTCTCTGACTGAATCTCAGTTCTTCATTTACAAAATGGAGATACTAGTCATAACCCTCTCACTGGGCTGTGGGCAGAACTCGATGAGGCAGTGGAGAGTGTTTTGTGAAATGAGATACCATTATTTATTTATTTATTTATTCCTGCAGTGGGTTTAGTAAGCATTGCAAACCCACGTGCATTCAGAGTAACTTAGGTGAGTGAAGCAGCCTGGGGGGAAATTGGCAGAGAGAAAAATGCCATCAAGGGGACGATTGCTGCTCAGCTACAACCCTCCTTGTCAAATGATATCCAGGTCAGTGTGATTAGAGCTACCGGTTTTTTGAAAGAAGTCAGAATCTGGGGTTAAAAATCCCAACTTTTAATTGTTGGTAACTGACTTAAACTTCTTAAATAATTTGGGGGCCAAACCAAAAACCTCTGAAAGCTGCCCCTATGCAACCTCTGAATTCTCCTTTCTGCAGGAATAATTTAAAACTGGGTTCTAGATGTAAATAGCTTCAGGCTTCCCCAGGACAAAGCATGTTAGGAGCAGTCACAAAGTAATGAACTCCTTCCAAGGTAACACGACTCACTCATCAGGCCCTGTGTAAGGGCTTGTGTGATGTCTAGAATTAAACTGAAACAGAGAGGTATGGGCAGGGCTTGGACAGCTGCCCCATGTCATATGCTGTGGTAGAGGGTGCCCGGGAGGTGGCCAGCAAATCGGCCGGTGAAATACACCTAGTAGTTCCAAATCATTCCTGTGTGCTGTGCTCACCCCTGCTGCAATGTGGTCCTCCGCCCTTTGCAGACTTGAACCAAGTGAGAATCCTTTGGGGTACCTCTAACAGCCACGGAATTTTTACTGACAAGAGGATGTCTAAACAGTCATTTGAGGAGTCAAATTGATTTCCTAAAATCAATTCTTTTGAACCTGACTTTATCTAAAATGTCTGTTGCCTTGGGAAAATCTCTATTCCATTTTACTCATAAACATTTTCTCTTATGCTATGTTTAATATTTTAGCACCAATATTGGGCCATTGGAAAGAGATGGAGTACTATTTGCAAATGAATATGAAGACATTTTTCTCATGCTGAGACTTACTAAGTGGTCCCAAATTAGACCGTTTTTTCATGAATTCTTTAATTCATTCAATAAATATGGAGTGTCTAGTATACATCAGACATTGTACAAAGAGCATTGGATGGTCTGGAAAGTTCTGAGACAGGCTTTGATGCTTGCCAAGAGAGCCTCACTTTGGTCATATGTAAAATAGGAATGATAATAGTGCTAACCCCTATGATACACAAAGGATTACACAAGGCAGTGTGTGCTTGTGGCCAGAATTCAATAAATATTAGCCACCAAACGATCATTTATTTTAATTATCAGCAAAACTTTTATCCCCATTTCTGACAGAGGAGGAAACTGAGTTTTAAAGCAATGATTTAATCTGTCCAAGGTCACACACCTAGCAAGTGTCAAAGCTGGGATTAGCTAGTCATCAAAGCTCATCGTTTTTCTACCAAATCACTCTGCCAGGGGCAAGCCATTCCTGGCCTCCCTGCTTTACTGTCAAAATGAATTAGGAGAAATCCTGAATTTATGCTCTGTAAAGACTACAGGGGATTTAGGGCCTAGGGTAGAAAGACTGCCAGCCAGCAACCTTCTGCTGGAAATGTGCAAAAGGGCAAGGATGATGGTGCTGAGAACAGAAATGCTGTTTAGAGGGAAATACTATCTTTCAATTAATATTTATTGAATCTTTCTCTGAGCCAGGCATTGTCCTTGTCACTGGGAATGCAGCAGCGAACAGAGCAGAGTCATTGCCCTCACGGAGCTTATGATCTATCACGATCCTGTAGATGGAAAGATGTACAAATGCAAATGTGAGATTTTAGAAATGCCAATCAAAATGAAGGAAACGATGTGGCTACAAATATATCTGGGATCCACATCTGATGGCCTTTGAGGTGTTTTTTTCACTAATGAAATGGGTTTTTTGCTTTCTGACAGGTAACTTGGCTTTACATTTGGTTTGCATTATTCTTTGGGCTACTCAAGATAAATCAAGGTGTCCAGGTCATATTAATAAGCCCTACATTAGGAGAAGAGCCTGCTTTCATCTGGAGGCAGTGACAACACATTTCCAGGAAAGAACCCTTGGGAAGATTCTTTTGGCCATTTCTTTTTTCTTTTTTTTGAAAAGATACATGCACCCGTACATTTATTGTAGCATGACTTACAATAGCCAAGATACGGAAACAAGCCAGGTATCCATCCAGAGATGAATGGATAAGGGCTGCCCTTCAGCCGAACAACCACCTCCCTGCTTGCCTAGCCAGAAGTTCCTGCCTGTACCCCCATATCCCCGCACTCTGCCTGCACCCCCACAAGGGTCCCAAGCCACAGCCTGGTGTCCCCACACCCCTGGCCAGAGAAGCGCCAAGGAGCAAGTAGAGATCCAGTCCCCCTCCTCCTCCCCCTCCTCCTCCTCCTGGGGAGGCACAGGCTGCCGCCCCTAGACCAGGAATCCAGCAGGTGGGAGAAATTCCAGTTGGAAGAAGAAGCAGAAGACCATTTCTACTTCTCTTGTCGGCGTGCCTGATAATTGGGCTCATGCAGAGAAGGAGCTAGGGTCTGTGGCTTGTTTGCTAGGAACATTTTAGCAAGTGAAGGTAGTTAACGGTAACGGTAACTACTACTTAGTAAAGACTATTTGCCAGACATTATGGTAAATGCTTTACATGCATTATCTAATTTAATCCTCACAAATGACCACGTACAAATGGAAGTGCATTATCCCTATTTTAACATACGAGGAAATTAAGGTTTCAAGAGGTCAGATCCTTGCTCAAGATCACACAGCTGGAAAATGGCAGAGCGGCAAATGGAGCAGGTCTGACTTTGTCTAGAGCAGTAGTTCTCATCCAGGGGCAATTTTGACTCCCAGGAGACATTTTGGAAAGTCTGGAGACATCTTTGGTGTCACAACTGGGAGGAGGTTGCTACTGGCATCTAGCGGATAGAGGCCAGGGATATTCTAAACATCTTACAATACACAGGACATTTAGGAAGAATGAAGAATCTTCCTCATCGTACATTGAAGGATCATCCAGATCAAAATGTCAATAGATCCACAGTTGAGAAGCCCTACACAGAGCCCTGGTGCTTACTACTGCTCTATCCCCATAACTAAACATCTCTTGCACAGGCACTTTTTCATGAAATATTTGTATTTTATAAAATACTCTCAATCTCTGTTGAAGTGTTGTGTTTACCTCTTCACTTGCTCTGTCTTCATCTAAGTATCTATGGGACAATTTAGATCAAGCCATTCCCAGGAAAATCTTTTAATGAACAGCAGAACAAAGGAAACCCCAATGGGTTTTGCAGTACCATTTCAGTTAAGGTTCAAGTTCATGAATGCCGAAAAGGAACTCATTAGAGTCTTATAGGGTGTAGGACAAATGTTAATAGCTTCACCTTTAATTTAAGCCAGGCTTTATTTTTATAGCTGGTCCATTGGTAGCAACTAGATTTATTAAGGCGTTTTTAACAGCTGTGGAAAATCAATAACGTACATAAGCACATTCTTGGGCTATTTGCAAATATAATTCTCCTTATGTACATTTGGGCATATTCATATATGCTCTATGAATATGCTTCCCTTTATTTTATGTTTAAAATTTACTTTCAAATTAGGGCATTTGGTCTTCTGAGTGTGGTCCCCAAGATATGAGATAGGCTAATGGAATGATTAGAAGAAGAATGATTAGATAGGCTAATAGGAATGATTAGAGAAAGGAATGCAAATAAATTCCCACCTGCTAGGGGAATGAAATTCCTCAAAATATCTGGGTCCTGGATGGTGTTTTTGCTTACTCATAAGACAGGTAACTTATTTTTTTTTATGTTATGTTAGTCACCATACAGTACTTCATTAGTTTTTTATATAGTGTTCCATGAGTCATTATTTGCATATAACACCCAGTGCTCATTGCAATACATGCCCTTCTTAATACACAGGTAACTTATTGCAAGGTGAAATCATGATGGGCCTGAAACTACACATTAGACCAGATGGACCTAGCAGACATATATAGATATGCAATAGCAGCAGATATGCACATGAAACACTCTCCAGGATAGATCATATGTTAGGTCACAAAGCAAGTCTTAATAAATTTAAGAAGATTAAAATCACATCAAGCATTTTTTTCAACCACAATGGCATGAAACTAGAAATCAAGCTCAAGGAGAAAACTGGAAAATTCGCAAATATGTGGAGATTAAATAACATATACACTTCTAAACAACCAACAGGTCAAAAGAGAAATCAGAAGCTTCTTGAGACAAATGAAAATGGAAACACAACATACCAAAACTTATGGGATGCAGCAAAAGCAGTTCTAAGAGGAAAATTTATAGCAATAAAATAGATGTTAAGGAAAAAGAAAGATCTCAAATAAATAACTTGACTGTATACCTCAAGGAACTAGAAAAAGAAAAGCAAATTAAGCTCAAAGATAGCAGAAGGAAGAAGATAACAAAGATCAGAGCAAAAATAAATGAAATAAATTCTGAAAAGACAATAGAAAATATTAAACTAAGAGCTAGTCTTTTGAAAAGATGAACAAAATAGACAACCATTAGCTAAACTTACTAAGAGAAAAAGAAAGAGGATTCAAATAAATGAAATTATAAATGAAAAGAAGAGACATTGAAACTGAAGCCACAGAAATACAAAGGATTGTAAACGGCAATATGAATATATATATATTTATATTTATTTATACCAATATATATAAATACCAAATATATATGCCAAATATAAATAATTATATACAAATAAATTGGACACCCTAGAAGAAATGGATAAATTCCTAGAAATGTACAACCTACCAAGACTGAATTAAAAAAAAAAATGGAAACTCTGAACAGACCAATTACTAGTAAGCATCCAAAACTTCCCAACAAAGAAAAATTAGGGACCAGATGGCTTCATGGGTAAATTCCACTAAACATTTAAAGAAAAACTAATACCAATTCTTCTCAAAGTCTTCCAATAAAAATAAAGGAGGGAACACTACCAAAATCATTTTATAAAACCAGCATTGTTCTGATACCAGATCCTGACAAGGGCACCACAAGAGAAAAATAACTATAGGCCAATATCCTTGATGAACATAGATACAAAAATCCTGAACAAAATATTAACAAACCAAATTCAACAGTACAAGGACAAGATCATACACCATGGTCAAGTGGGATTTATTCCAGAGATGCAAGAATGGTTTGACATCCACAAGTGAACCAACAGGTGAACTACATTAACAAAATGAAGGATAAAAATCATATGATCATCTCAATGAATGCAGAAAAAGCACTTGACAAAATTCAACATACTTTCATGATTAAAAACTCTCAACAAACTGGGTAGAGATGGAACATACTTTGACATAATAAAGACCATTGACCATCATATTCAAAGGTGAAACACTGAAAGCTTTTCCTCTAAGTTCAGGAAAAAGATAAGGATGCCCACTCTCACCACTTCTTTTCAAAATAGGCCTGGATGTCATAGCCAGAGCCCTCGGGTAAGAAAAAGAATTAAAAGGCGTGCAAATCAGAAAGGAAGCAGTAAAATTGTTTGTATGTGCAGATGATATGATATTCTACATAGAAAATCCTAAAAACTTCACCAAAAAAAAAAAAATCCCTATTAGAACTAATTAACAAATTCAGTAAAGTTGCAGGGTACAATATCACTATTTAAAAATCAGTTACATTTCTATACACCAACAACAAACTATCAGAAAGAGAAATTAAGAAAGTAATCCCATTTACTGTAATATCAAAAAGAATAAAATACTTAGGAATAAATTTAGCCAAGGAATTAAGAGACCTGCACACTGAAAACTATAAACATTGATGAAAGAAATTGAAGACAACACAAGTAAATAGAAATATATTTCACAATCATGGATTAGAAGAATTGCTGTTGTTAAAATGTTCATACTACCCAAAGAGATCTACAGATTCAATGCAATCTCTATCAAAATTCCAATGGCATTTTTTTTGAAGAAATAGAAAAAAATCCCAAATTTTTTATGGAACCACAAAATGCCCTGAATAGCCAAAGCAATTATGCGAAAGAAAAACAAAGCTGGGGCCATCTTTCTCCTTGATTTCAAAGTATATTACAAAGCTATAACCAAAACAGTATGGTATTGGCATAAAAAGAGACATGTATATCAATGGGACAGAATGGAAATACCAGAAATAAACCCATGCATATATAGTCAATTAATTTATGACAGAGAATTTAAGAATATACAATGGGGAAATGATAGTTTCTTCAATAGATGGTGCTGGGAAAACTGGACAGCTACTTATGAAAGAATGAAACTGGACCCTTATCTTACACTGTATACAAAAATCAATTCAAATGGATTAGATCTGAATGTAAGAGCTGAATCCATAAAACTGGAAGAAAACATAGGGGGGGTTAGCTTCTTGGCATTGATCTTGACAATGATTTTTTGGATCTGACACCAAAAGCAAAAATAACAAGTGGGCACTGGGTGTTATATGAAATAATGAATCATGGAACACTACATCAAAAACTAATGATGTACTCTATGGTGGCTAACATAATATAATAAAAAAATAAAATAAATAAAAATAAAAAGTTTCTGCACACAAAGGAAACCATCAACAAAATGAAAAGACAACTTATAGAACGGGGGAAAATATTTGCAAACCACATATTGGAAAAAGGGTTAATATCCAAAATGTATAAGGAACCCATATAACTCAGTAGCAAAACAAACAAACAAACAAAAAACAACAAAAACAAAAGCAATAAACCAATTAAAAAATGGGCAGAAGACCTGAATGGGCATTTTTCTAAAGAAGACCTACAGATAGCCAGTGGGTACATGAAAAAGTGCTCATCATCACTAATAATCAGGGAAATGCAAATCAAAACCAGTGAAATAGCACCTCACATCTGTTAACACGGCTATCATAAAAAAGATAAGAGATAGTAAGCCTTAGGGAGGATGTGGAGAAAAGAGAATTCTTGTGCCCTATTGGTGAGAATATAAACTGAGATAATCAATATGGAAAACAGTATGGGGATTCCTTAGGAAATTAAAATAGAACTACCATAACAATCCAGCAATCTGACTTCGGGGTGTATATCCAAAGAAAATAAAACCATTATCTCAAAGAGATACCTGCCCTCCCATATTCATAGCAGCAGGTATGTTCCCAAGGTATTGAAACAACTTAAGTGTCTATTGACAGATGAATGGATAAAGAAAATGGGGTATAACTATGCAATAGAATATTATTCAGCCTTAAAAAATAGGAAATCTTGTTTGTTGTGGCAACAGATGAATCTGGAGGGCATAATGCTAAGTGAAATAAGTCATACAGAGAAAGATAAATACCACATACTATCAGTTATATGTGGAATCTAAAAAAAAAAAAAAAATCATCTCCTAGAAACAGAAAGTAGAAAGATGGTTGCTAGGAGCTAGGGAGTGAGAGAAATAGGAGGAGGTTGGTAAAAAGAGTACAAACTTTGAGCTCTATGATGAATAAGGTCTGAAGACCTAATATGTAACATGGTGACTATAACTGATAATACTGTATTGGATAATTGTAATGCTAAGAGGGTAGAACTTAAGTGTTCTCACCACACACACTCACACACACACACACACACACACACACACACACACACACACACGGCCGGTATGTGAGGTGGTGGATGTGTTCATTAACTTGATGGGAGGAGTCCTTCCACAATCTATACATTATATCAAATCGTCACATTGTACACTTCAAATATCTTAATGATTTTATTTGCCAATTGCACCTCAATCGAGCTGGAAAGAAAAACATTGAGTCAGGATCAGTGTTACAAAACTAAGGATATGGTGAATTATGTTTGTAGCTGTCCCTCGTTTTACAGGTTTCAACACGTTTTGACATTATTGCATTTCACCTTGAAAATAACCCTAAGGTATTACCCCCATGTTACAGATGAGAAAAAGGTTCAGAAAAATTGGAAAACTTGTTCAAGTCACAGAATTTGGCTCTGGCAGAGAAAGCCACTGTCTGGCACTATTTCTGTCATAACCCCCAGTCCATGGAGTGAGCATGAGCAAGGCTGAGCCCGTCCACCTGCCTTCAGCGGCTGCTGCTGACGGTGAAGAGCCTGTGGGTAATTTCCCCACCTACGTCTACATTTCCAAATCCTTCCTTCTTTATCTGCCAGGGCTCAGACTTAATGTGTTGTCCAGTACCACAGAAGCCACTTACCACATGAAACTACTTAAATTAAATTGACTAAAATTAAATAAAATTAGCAATTCAATACCTTGGTCACATTAGCCACAATTTCCAGTGCTAATAGCCACATGTTGCTAGGGACTACCATACTGTTGACTGATACTGGATTAAAGTGACTAAATTAAGGAAATAAAACCTGTGAGATATTTAGTATTTCAGAGAGGTGTTATTCAATTTGCAATATTCTTTTTTAAATCTAAATGTTTGCTCTTTAAGGAAGAGGTTTAAATGTTCCTTGTGAACCCACTCTCTGGTATCAGGCTGAGGACATTTAACTTGTGTTAATCTTTATGACAGTCCTGCAAGGTGGCTCTTACCCATTTTATGGACGAAGAATCTGAAGTTCAGTTACTTGACCAGCACACACATCTTCTAAGTGGTAGAGCAAGGATTCAGATTCAAATCTGCTCTCCAAATCCATACATCTACTTTCTTCTATACCATGAGTCCTCAATAAAAATAACAACTTTGATTCTGTCCCAAAGTCAGTATCACTTTGAAGAAGACACACTCCAAGATCATCACTTATAAAGATTATTATCAAGATTTGGAGCTTTTGGAAGGATCTGAGTGAATAAACGATAGCAGGGTCTCACAAGACACACTTTTTTATGCTAAATATCACTGAGTCCTAGGGCCTAATCCTCTAATTTTTTTTTCTTTCCTATCATACAATCAATTGCTCCTTGCACAGCTTGAGTTACAAAATGACCCTCCACTTCTGCACCAGCATTGTTTCTTTACAATTCCACAGGTCAGCAGGGAGCCTTTCACTCAGCACTTGAACAGGTTTGCTGTGGAATGGCTGTGATGACAGAGTTCGCCCTTAATGGCGCCAGAGCCAGGCTTGTTTCCCTGTCTGTGGCCTGGTTTAGCTGAGCCATATGTTCTTATGACACATCTTCCTGGCCCAGATGGCTTTCTCAGCTTTAGATGATTAGAATCAGAAATCCAGGTCCCAAGTCTGTCCATTTACAAGAAAGAGGAGAATCACAATCCCAGTATCTAACTATTAGAGATGGCCATCTGAGAGAAACAGGACATTTTTCTGAGAGAGTTGCCACATGGAATACGTGAGGAAAATTTGTTTTGAGTCCTGAAATTACATAGGCAAGGTCATTACAAAGTCATTTAAAATTGCATCTCAAGACAGTTCGATGGCAAAGGACCTGCCCCTCACTGCTGATTTATTGCCTCCTCTTTTAACTTTTTAAAAAAGATCTGCAGATAGATTGTGCTGCCTATAGTCGGAGACATGCTTACTTTTTCTCAGGCCTGATTCATAAAACATCACTGACCTGTTTTTGGCACCATTCCCCTCTGTTTTAGGGAGCGTCTCTGAGGTTTGTAGTACTAAGTGTTTACTCCTGAGTGAAAACAATATTCCACATTCACAGCAGATAACCCACAGCATGGCCACAAGTCTCCTAAATGAGCCATTATGCCTGGCAGCAATGAGGCTGAGGGAAGGAGAGGCAATTTTAAGTGGGATCCTGGAGAAATGTGGACTGATGACCATGAACTTTTTAGGTCACAGCTTTCTAGAGAAGATGTCCCTTTTGTCTCTGGTGAGGCCACCCATTCCAGACTATTTAGACCATCGGCCCTCTCCAGCCTACTGATTTGGTTTATTATCCAGATTAGGTTAACCCTCTGCCTCCTGGGCACTATTTTGGGCAAAGCACAAACTCCGAGTCCTGCGTATATTTGGGATGTGGGTTAACTGGAGGTTAGATTGACAAGCAAAACCCCCAGGTCCCTCCAAGGTCCCCTGGAAAAGTAGTTTTACTTTTGTTGGTGTTCATTGGCAAACCTCCTGGCAGCTGTGGTTCTGGCTGCTAATATCTGGGTGATTTCACTTTTTTCTGGGTTAATATTTTCATTAGCATTTTTACTTCATTTTATTTTACATTGACAAAATGGTCCCTCTTCAGTTCATTTAACAGTTCAAGTATGTGCTATACTTAAAAGCAGAGAATTAGAAAGATTATTATTAATTTAAGAGGTTTTGTTTTTCCCAGATCCTTATTAAGGCTTTGTTGCATTCTACACACATATAGATCTTGGATAGCCTGCTCTTAATCATAGAACCCCCCTCTTGACTTCTCTTTTCATGTGGTGGTGTTCATGAGCCATCTGGGTCAGTGGAGCTTTTGGAAGCAAGAGCTCTTCCCCCTACACTTAGCTACACATAAATTGCCCTCCATATCCAGACTAGGGGATGTTTAATGTGGCCAGTGACATTTTTCCAAGTCTGTTTATTACCTGCTGAGACAGTTCCTCTGAGACAATTTGAGATAAAACTTTAGGAGTAATTATGCTTTACGAAGACATAATGTCCTTCAGGCTTAATTTCACAAGATGTTAAATCAATTCTCATGTTTAATACTTTTCTGTGTTCAAGTTAAAGGGCACAATATTAAATTCCCCCATAATTAGCCAAGAAGTTGGTGCCACACAAATGGTAGAAATTGACCGCATGCCCTTTTCCTAGTTGTGCAAAACCAGCACAAGATGGAGATGGTTTAGGTCTCCAACTCATCTCCAGAAGTGCCATGAAAAGCCCAGATACCACGAAAAGAAATAAAAAGAAGGATGTGACTATTGGAGAACGTAATGCCCTATTGCTTTTACTTCCAAAGTGCCCCAGGGCTACTGTCTTTTTTGCTTTCATTTCTATGTGGTTTGCTGGGTATACATTGGTGTCTTCTCTAACATGGTATTATCATCCAAGCTCTCTGAGTCCAGAGAGCAAGGGCAACTGGATACCCATGTGTGTCAGGCTGGAGAACAACCAAAGTGCCTTGCTCTTTTAAAAAAACAGCATCTACTGAAAGACTCTTGATGATGTGAGGGACCCTGGATATTAGGAGAGGAAACTGATTCTTTTGCTTTGATGGGTTTTTTTGTTTTGTCTTTCAGCTGTAGCCCAGGCCTTTATTTATTTATTTATTTATTTATTTATTTATTTATTTAGAGTATGAGCAAGCAAGAGAGAGTGGGTGGGGGAGTAGAGGGGGAGGGAGAGAATCACAAGTCGACTCCCCACTGAGCATGGAGCCCAATGTGAGGTTTGATCTCACAATCCTGAGATCATGACCTGAGTTGAAATCAAGAGTCGGACACTTAACTGACTGAGGCACCCAGGCACCCCTCTTTATTTTTTGGTAGAAAATATATTGGCTTTCTCAGCTCAGGGATGGCTCTTATTTTCATGTCCTTTCTTGTTATTTGTGGGCTTTCAGGATTGTTGCTCCGATTACAAAGGATCTTAAATAGTGTTTAGCTGCATACAATTTTATCTTTTGTTGTGTGATGAGTATGTGTGTGTGGATACATGTGTGTGTTTTCTTAAGGTCTTATTCAGGCATCAACATTCTCCTGTACCTTTATAACTACTGCAAAATGTAATTATCTCTGTCTACCTAAATTCCTTATATCAGAAACAGAACTCTTTATGCGTCACTGTGTTTGATGGAGTGTGTGTGTGTGTGTGTGAGTGTGAGTCTGTGTGTGAACCTTCATTGATGTTGTATTATACTCATAATGTATGAAGGGGATAGGAAAATGGAGTTGCCAGTTTATTGCCCAAAGCCACCAATTTTCAATAAAGAAAAGTAGCAACAGCAGGCATATAGCCAGTGTTGAAAGTTGTTTAAGGAGGTGATTCCTTTTTTCCCTTTCAATCAACTCATTTGAATAGATTACTTAATTAGCATTTATTGTTTGTGAAATTCCTTGTCCAGAAGTAATGTTTTAGGGCCTACAGTTTTGAAGAAAGACAATTTAATGGGTGATAATCTTGTATAGAATTTTCAAATTGATTTCTTGGCAGTAAATTGTTCCTCAATTGAAGTGCCTTCTCAACTCTCATTAGACACCAAAGCTTCTTTATAAATGCATTCATAACCATTAAAATGTTGTCTCCAGTTTCCTGTCATTTGCAACCGGTCATAACTTCAGGCACAAACATTTAAAGGACAACAATACTTTTACTATTTCGTTAGTGTGCAAAGAGAGTCAGAATGTGCTATTGAAGTTTATAGAGCTTTGCAGTTTCTGATGGAAACTGTTTGGCTATACTCATCCCAAGAGTAGAGATAACCTTTCTCTTTGTACACAGAGTTGTTTCATTTAAATTCCACTCTGCTTGAGTCTTATTTATCAGTCTGATATATGGCTAGGGCAATATAGAGCCTCTCTAGAACCTGTTTACGATTTCCCTGCCCTCCTCTTTCCCCAGGAATACCCTGGGAAAAGAGCAGACTCATTGCCAGGGAAACTCACTGACAGTAGAGTACAGGTTAGTTCTAATTTTCAACTGCTTCTCTGACTCTTTAGAAGATGGTACTTATTTTGAAGATGGTGAAACATGTACTTGCTGAATTTATGTCTCTCTTAAAAAAAAGAAGAAGAAGAAGATGGTACTTAGATGTATTACCTAAAAAGAGCTCTAGAAAATTTGACTAAAACAAAAACAAAAACAAACAAGCATACTAAAATTCCCTATGATATTTGTAGTAGTTTTTATGTTTTTGCTTTCTGGAAGTGAGTAGTTTATGAGCAGAGCTATTTCAAATTTTGCTATTGAATTCGGTGAAGATGGTGTGGAAATCATGGCCTCTGGACATTTAGACCTAGCCAAAATAGGTCTAAAAAATTATCTCACTGATCTGGCCCTCTTATTTTATCAATGAGGGATTAGATGCATAGGTGTTATAATATCAGCCACAATGCTGATCCCATTTAAGAACTTTTTATGGACTGAGCAAGGGGCTGTGAGAGCATTATCTCTTTTAATCCTCAGTTTTGACTGCCAAACTCATACAAAGTAGGTAGGATCGTGTTCATTTCTACAGATGAAGAAATAGGTTCTTCAAGTTTCTTGACCATAGCACACAACAGGTTGGTGGCAGACTTGGACTGACACCATAGGTTTACTGAGGATGCTGTTTTGAATGAAGCTTTTGAGTGAAGAAACAAAATTCATGCCTTCATTCCCCAGAAGCTATGTGGTATAGATGTTTTCTGCATTTTCCATTCTGAACACAGCCCTTTGAAGCAAACTTGGCTCCAGTGAAGCTCCTTTATTCTCTTTGATCTACTTTCCTCCTACACCCATGATTTGTTGATTTTCAACTTGATGCTTCCCTTGTGCTATGTCCTAAAGCTCTAGGAGCCTTACCCCACCCTTTCTGACTCTTTTATAACCTAGATTAATAACTTTCTCTTCCTTAACCTTTCTTAGATTAATCTCATTCATTCCTTCATTCAAAAAAGAAAATAATATTGAGTGCCTACATCAGGAACTGCTCTTGGGGTATATCAGTGAACCAGACTGACAGATTCCTGTTTTTGGAGCTCACACTCTTGGGTAGAGGGACCATTAGAAAAGCACTAAATTTAGGTTCAGAAGATCAGGGTTAAACCAGAATGTGAAAACTAGCAGATGTGGCAAATGACTATTTTTAATTTGGCCCGTAGAGTGCCTTAAAAATTGAATTAATTGGTAGCATGTTAAAAACAAGAGATTCCACATAGAAAACCATCTGGATTTCTGGGGTCTCAGTGGTGACCTGGGTCCACATCCCCATAAGACATCAATCCACAATCCCTTTGATATGAATGGTTCTGTGCCCTTTGGATGGAGCAGGGCCTTTCATCACCTCTGCCCCAAGCATATATACTTAGGCCAGCCAGCTACACTCATTTACATCATCTGTAGACCCCTGTAGACACTTTAGATTTTGTGATCACCAGAGTAAATGATCTGTGGAGTCTCTTTACATCTTGACATGGCTGTGGTTGTCTGGCCTCCCATGACACCACTGTGGCCTCTCCCCACAAGTGGTACCTGGACCAGAGCTGACAGCCAGCCAAAGAGAATCTGTATGGATCCAAGAGGAGACTGGATCATCACAAGGCAAACTGGGGGCATGTTCTGTCCCTGGACAGCAACCAGTTATTCCCCCTACCGGGGTCATCATTTAATATCTTTTCCAGGCCTTGATGTTGAGGTCCCACTACTTAAAAACGTCCTAGAGATTTACTGCAAGTTAATAAAACCAACAAATCTGAGAAATTGGGAATTATCCCTGGTAAGAGCCAAATGAATCAGAAGTGAATAAGGAAAGAACTTTTGAACAAAAGCAAATAAAGTCTGATAATATTTGGGGAAATAATGCTGATTATTAGTATTTCTAGAGTTTGGGTTTTATTTTGAAAATCTTGACTTAAAGTCAGCAGCAGGAGCAATAATCAATAGCTAATATTAATTGTAGGTCTATTGTGTGTTGTCTATCTCCCCTAATTTAACCCACTGTTCTCATTTGCAGTTAGGAAATGGAAACCCAAGGACATTAAGTAACTTGTCCAAGGTCATCTAACTGATCTATATAATTTCTCAAATGTTTTAATGATTTTGGCTCATTTCTCAATTTGCCTGACTATATGAAGAAATGATTTGCGGGGTTGACAGAGATCACACATACACAGTCCATTAGTATAAAATTTCTATAAACAGAGCTGCAACCTCCACTGTCAGTGGGTGAGCAGAATCTTTCCCCACTCTACATTATCTAGTTCTATTTTCAATATTTACAGGAAATTCCAATCTTGATCATTTCAGCCATATGAAAGCATCAAGGATCAATGATCAAGGTGTTTTACTGAGGAATCCACACAGAGAACTAGGTGGCACATCAAAAGGAAACTGATAAATAAATACATGAAATGCAAATGTGATATTGGTGATTGGGGATTTGATCCCCATAGTAGGTCCAATTAAAGAATATAATGTGGTTTGGAAAAATAATCTAACAGGGCAAATCCTCCCTCTCAAAAAACTTTATGCTAAATTCTGTAAGATTATGAGTAATATGTCACACTAGACCAGAAAGATTTAAAAAACTCCTTGGTTGTCCCTTTCTTATTTTCTCATGTTTATGCTCAAACATAACGTGGGGAACTCTTAAGGCAGAACAAAAGGTCATCCAGCAGTTAATGAGAATTCAAACTAGATTTGAGGTCTTCTGACCCCCCTGTTTTGTTACGCCAGGAGGAAGCATAAGCTACTGAAATTCTGAGAATAGAGTCCTAAGAGCGTAGGACTCACAAGGAATGGATTCTAAATGAGATTTCCGCTGCCTAAACATGAGGCAAAATAATTCTAGGTGTGTTTGTCAAAACAAGAACATGTTGAGGTGCCTGGGTGGCACAGTCAGTTGAGTATCTAATTCTTGGTTTTGGGTCATGTCATGATCTCAGGGCCGTGAGATTGGCCCAGCATTGGACTTCACGGTCAGTGCAGAGTCTGCTTGAGATTCTCTGTCCCTTCCCTCTGCCCCTCCTCTCTCTCTCATTCAAAATAAATAAATAAATAAAAAATAAAAACCTGGAAAAAAAATTTTTTAAAAAGAGCCTGTTATTTATGACCCATGTCTGTACATGTATGGATCCAAGAGACCAGCCACATTGGCAGGGACCCTTTTGTCAAAGTCTCTCTGGTCACACTGTGTTCCTGGGCCTCCCAGATATCCCTGCCGCAGAGCTGAGGAAACCTTGCTGTGCGGATGCAGGAACTTGGAGGGGTGAGAACAGCCTAGTGGAGTGGTCACGAGCAGTAGGTTTGAACCATGGCTCTGCCACAAGCTTGCCCTTGGGCAACCCTTCTCTGCCTAAGTTCCCTCACCTGGAAAATGAGGATAATGATAGTACCTCTCTTGTAGGATTGTTGGAGGATCAAACAAATTAATCCCTTTAAAATTCTTAGAATAGCACCTGGCACATAATAAGGTTAAGTTAGGTTAGGGGTTATTATTATTCCTTTTTTTAAAAAAGATTTTATTTATTTATTTGACAGAGAGAGAGAGAGAGAGAAAGTGCACTAGTGGGGTGGAGGGCAGAGAGAGGGAGAAGCAGACTCCCTGCTGAGCAGTGAGCCTGATGCAGGGCTTGATCCCAGGATCCTAGGATCATGATCTGAGCAGAAGGCAGATGCTTAACTGACTGAGCCACCCAGGCGCCCCTAGGGGCTGTTAATTAACATTTCAAAGTATCAGATACTGCTTTTATTTTTATTTTCATTTTTTTAAGATTTTATTTATTTATGGGGGAGAGAGAGAGAGGGGTAGAGAGAGAGAGAGAGAAAGAAGGAGTTGGGGGAGGGGCAGACAGACAAGCAGACTCCCCACTGAGCATAAGGGAGCCTGACTCAGGGCTCAATCCCAGGACCTTGAGATCATGACCTGAGCTGAAGTCAGACGCTGAACCAACTGAGCCACTCAGGCACCCCCAAGTACTGCTTGTAATAACAACTAGTATTTGGAGTCTTTTCATGTGCCAGATGCCAATCTAAGAATTTAGTATATATTGTCATTTTGTTTTCAGAACATATAAGCTGTATCTACAGAATCTACAAAGTAATATGATTATTATCTCTATTTTCAGTTGGGAAAGCTGAGGTATAGAAATGTAATATGCCCAGGTCACACAGCTATTAACTAATGGAGCCCAAACTTGAAAGTAGACATCATTCTATGGAACCCATGCTCTTAACCACTAGGCTATAAAAAGATGCAAACTAACTTTGTTCTTACTCTTCCAAATCCAAGTTTGAATTCATTAATTGCAAATATGCTAGATCCCTGAGAACTTGGGGCAAAAAAAAAAAAAAAAAAAAAAAAAAAAAACCCGNTTCCTTATTGCCCACAATTCAAGTCTAGTGAGGTTGCTATAATTAAGCCATCAAATCACAGCATTTCCTTGGACAAAAGACTCAGTCTTTTATGGGGAAGGAAAATTCACAGCAACAGGTTGGCTAGGGATTCCAGGTGCTTCTCACCACCTCGTTTTCAATTGCTCTTACTAGTGTTGTCTCCCCAACGAGATTATAAATTCTTGGTAGACTGGGCCACATTTACACAACAATTTATCTCCCACAATATTCATGAGTGTTGGGCACTCTAAGGATCAATAAGTACCAGTGAATGAATTGGTTCCACTTTAATTGGTACCCTGATATAAACAATCCTTGTTGCTTGCATATTTTTTTCAATTGTCAAGGTAGGAATTCTGGAACTTACTTTGGTGAAAAGTTGGAGCTCTAGTGCTTTCTAATTGAATACTGATGGAACAAATTACTTGCTGATAATGAAGTCATCATCTCTCTTTTATGTTTGCAAAGAAAGCTTTTTACTGAAGTGAGGCTCTGCTGGTAATCTTTAATTTCCAATCAAGAGAATTGTAAGATAAAATGAAAATTGACTATTATTTGTTGATGATTATTTAGTTGATGTTTTGCTTTTTTTTTTTTTTTTAGTGATTGTGAAACATTAGAAAGTCCGAAAAGAACCAGATATGCGTGAAAATAGAGGTAGAAAAGGGAATGTGTCCATAGGATAGGCCTGTAGGGAAAGTAATTGAGGATGACAGAAGCCATACTGCCACACTCAGAAAGGGCCTCTTCCTGGCCATACCATGTAGAAAATGATGGCCTTTCAGTGTAGAGATAATACTGGTAATTAAGAAGAGTTATGCTAAAGCTGGTCTTCCCCTTCCACTGGCACTTTCATTCCAGGAACTTCAGTGGGGCATTAAATAAGGAATGGTGCCACATTCTGGGGGAGGGGGACTTACGAACTATCAAAACTAGGATTGGAAGGAACTCTGAGCTACTGTGCACCCTCTATTAAAGAATTCTGCGTTTCAGCTAGGAAAGGTGTCAGGTGGCATCTGAGGATTAGCATGAGCTTTTGATATTCTTTTTTTTTAATAATTTTTATTTTGTTATATTAGTCACCATACAGTACATCCCCAGTTTTTGATGCAATGTTCCATGATTCATTATTTGCGTATAACACCCAGGGCACCATGCAATATGTGCCCTCCTTAATACCCATCACCAGCCTATCCCAATCTCCCACCCCCCTCCCCTCTGAAGCCCTCAGTTTGTTTCTCAGAGTCCACAGTCTCTCATGGTTTATTCCCCCTTCCGTTTACCCCTCCTTCATTCTTCCCTTCCTTCTCCTACCGATCTTCCTAGTTCTTATGTTCCATAAATGAGTGAAACCATATGATAATTGTCTTTCTCTGCTTGACTTATTTCACTCAGCATGATCTCCTCCAGTCCCGTCCATGTTGCTGCAAATGTTGGGTAATCGTTCTTCCTGATGGCTGAGTAATATTTCATTGTATATATGGACCACAGCTTCTTAATCCAGTCATCTGTTGAAGGGCATCTCAGCTCCTTCCACAATTTAGCTATTGTGGACAATGCTGCTATGAACATTGGGGTGCATATGGCCCTTCTCTTCATGACGTCTGTCTCTTTGGGGTAAATACACAGTAATGCAATTGCTGTATCATAGGGTAGCTCTGTTTTTAACTTTTTGAGGAACCTCCACACTGTTTTCCAAAGTGGCTGTACCAACTTGCATTCCCACCAACAGTGTAAGAGGGATCCCCTTTCTCCACACCCTCTCCAACAATTGTTGTTTCCTGCCTTGTCAATTTTTGCCATTCTAACTGGTGTAAGGTGGTATCTCAAGGTGGTTTTGATTAGAATTTCCCTGAGGACTAATGATTTTGAACAGTTTTTCATGCATGTTAGCCATTTGTATGTCTTCTTTGGAAAAGTGTCTGTTCATATCTTCTGCCCATTTTTTGATTTGATTATTTGTTTCACATGTATTGAGTTTGATTTTCATGTGTATTGAGTTTGAGAACTTTTCATATTCTACCCTTCATTTTTTTTGGGGGGGGAGCCAAACTTTAGATAGTAGAATAAAAGCTTAAAAATATCCCATTCAATTTTCTTTGGATGGCACTTGCCACTATCTATTAAAATCACACACACACACACACACACAAAACCAAAAACAAAAACACAAAAACCCATATATTCTTCTTGACTAGGGAGAATATACATCCTTGTTTGTCTTAAATAGTCCCAGCTTCTGCCTGTTGTACTGGTATAATTATTAACATATTTTTAAAAAGTTTCTGTTTGGATTATAAATTATACTCCATTATACCTCAGTGATTCCTCTGCTCAGTATCTCATCTAGAAAATTGCTCACACATATGCGTGAGGAGGTTATGCAGCTCTGTTTGTAATATTGCAACATAGAAAATCATGCAAATGCCTACTAGGAGGAGAATGGCCAAAAAAACTACAGAGCTTTTATCCTAAGAAGCACCATCTTGCAATTAAAAAAAAAAAAGTGATAGATCTGTGTGTACTGCAATGGATAAATCCTAGATATGTCTCAAGGGGAAAAAAAAGGAATTTTCAGAATATTGTCCAGTACGATAATGCTGAGGTTACCTAAAAAATGCAAACTAATTTAAAATATATTATAGCCCATATATATGCATATGTAAAGATGGAAAAATGAAAGGACAGTCACCAAACTAGTAACAAGGGTAAGCTGGATAGAAGTGATGGATTTGGATTTGATATGGTGGTCAGGGGTAAATTTCACTGTCACATTTCAGCTTTTTCCCAAGGACACTTTAATCTCAGATTGCTTGTGGAATTGATAAATGATTTTAAATACAATTTAAAATACTGTTCCAAGGTGATGTCATTCAACTCATTGTTTGGAACTACAGTAACTGGGGCCTGGAGAAGCCACATGAATTTTCCAGGGGCACAGAGTCAATTTGGGGCAGAGCTGGGGCCTACATGCATCTCCTTGTGCCCTGTTTTTTATTCTGTCACTGGACAATGTTCTACTCCAAGGTCCATGAAGATTTACTAAGTTGATTTAACTCTACGGAAATGAGTTTCCAGACATAAACTTGAGCACGCTCATCAAATTTTACTTCTTCTAAACCCCAGACTAAAAAGCAACGGCCAGGGCGGCTAAGCCTATCCGTTTACCCAGACTGGTGACCACCTGACTTATTCTCTGGAGTCTGCTATCTGGTTCTAGTTGTGCCTCTATTTCTCCAGCATGTGTGAATTTCATGTAGACTTTAAAGTGGCCCTTATGTTTTGAAGAAGTGGTGAGTGTCTGGCAAGTAGAATTTTCCTGACATTTTTATTCCAATGATCATGGGGGCCCCTGCCTTCGTTTGTGTCACTGTCTTTCTTTGGATAAGCAGTGTGCTCATGGACTTTTCCTCAACAGCAGTTCTTCGAGCCCCAGTGAAACCTGCTGATGGGTAGGCAGCTGAGAGCAGCTACAGCATTATTCTTCCCTGGAGTGTTTACATGTTAACAGAGATCAGGACCTGAAGTTAAATTTGATGGTGCTTTAAAGGTGGAAGCTTAGATGTTAGCCAGTAGGTGAGTATTAGTAGAAAAGGTTTTATTGAATTTTGTCTTCCTAATTTTCCAGAAATTACACTAAATGACTACATTTTGTTAATATTAATACACATCTTCGTAATAATTGTCATCAATGTTGTTGATTTAGAATCCAGCACTTTATATGAATTATGCCATTGAATCCACAAAGCAACTTTATAAAATAGAGACCATTTTTATCTCCATTGATTAGATAAACACTGAGAAAAATATTGACTTCTCAAAATTTAGGAACTTGGTGGTCACTCAGTAGGAGACAGAGCTGGGTTTGAATCCAGGCAATCTGATTTTGGAGCCTCAGCTTCTCACCACCACACATGCACCATAATAATGATTATGTATTTATTATAACTGTACAAAATATAATGTAATACAATAAAATATATTATGTAAGACATAATTATATGCAATTAGCTGAGTGGGGACTCATTTGCATACTTTGATTTTAGAAATGCCAAGGGGATGGGGTGGAAGCACTTTCTCTGGGAGTCATTAATAGAATTCCAGAAACTGGGTGAGTTTGAGTAAAGTTTATCAGGTGATTCTTCCCCCCCGCCCTTCTGTCTTGGCTCAACAGTTTATTGGCTGGCACTCCTACTTGGGAGATGAATGCCACCCCAGATCTCACCATTCATACCACTGAGTAGCTAGCAGGTGGTGCTAACTGTGAGTTTGGTAAGAGGACGGAGTCGTAACTCAGCTGAAACATTCCACTGACATCATAAAAGGCGATAGCAAAGCCCCAATGGCAGGTGATGGACAGCAGAACCCTTGAGAGCACATCACCTTTGTGCTCATTCATTTCCCCAGACTTGATTTATAGCTGGAATTTGGCCCTTCCTTTGGACATACAGGAAAGCCCAGGAGCTGAATGACTGAATTTACCATGATCTATGTAGAAGGCTCTTCTCAGCTTTCTGACCTCCACCCAAGGACACCTGGAACTCCTCCAAGCCCAGTAGCAGAAAGTTGTTTTCCTAGAGATTGGCAGCTCTTATTGTCAAAAATATATAGTTAGTTTGCTAAATGAACTAAGATTCAATTTGTTAGGTCTTCACTGAGTCCATAGAAGCACTTTCTCAATTACCTTTGCAAGTATACTATTTATCTCTCTTAGTTTTTTTTCAATTCCTTCTACAAATGTTTAAGAAAGAGCTCTAATGCGAGTGTCTTACTGCCATGAGGGAAAAGCATGTTGGGTAATGATCAATGGGAACAAATGCGGTGAAAACCTAGAAAAGTGTCTGGAACAGGGAAAGCACTCAGGAAATCGTACTTGTGATTTGAATTAAATCCATATTGCTTCTGATGTGAGATTTTGGATTATAACGCTCAAGATCATCATTTCCTAGCAAGAAACGCTGCATAATCTTGGCGTTATTAGCCGAACACTCTAACCAACTGAGCTAACCAGCTACTCTAACACCACGTGATCTTTATTTATATATATATTTTTCTTTCTTAACACAGAGTTTTGAGAGGCTATCCAGAAAAATGAGCTTGGGCTTTTGAGAAATTGAAAACTGTTTTGATATTTTTAAAGATGAGTCAAACTAAACCAAACGCATTCCATGGAAACCCAGGCCCACAGATGAAAGGTTTTGTGGTGAAATTCATGAGGGAAACTCTGCATCTTTTATTCCTCTGCTAGGAATTTGCCATGTACCTTAAAAGCTCTGAGAATTCCTGCCTCCAGTAGAGATGTCTGTTTAACTTTGTTTAACCCCGTGTTTCCCAAACTTATTTCCAGGGAGCCCTCATGTAGCCCCTGTGGAGAGTAAGAGCTCAGGAAAAGGTGCCTTGAGCGATGGGATTATGTTCACGGAGTACAAGGATATAATTGCCTTTGCTGATGATTAGGGCCCACTGTCCAGGACAGGTTATAAATAGCATTAGTGACAATCTTTTCCCAAGATCTTAGCTCAACTTTTAATTCCTAAATTGAATAGTGCACAACCCCAGTATTTTGTCCGTTTGCTGCAAGGAACATAATACTATGGTGGCCCCTTGAGAATGGAGAGATGATCTTTAAAAAAAAAAAAAATTGCCCCAGAGAGGTTGGAGGTTAGAATTTTTCTGTGTCTAACAGAATGCCGTGTACTTGCTGGGATTGGACAAATATTATTTAAGAGTGTTGTCATAACCCAAATGGACTTTTTATTCAGTTCATGCATTTCTTCAACTTTCATGCCAGTTCACCTATGAGAAAGAATGTTAACACAAATTGCAGTAATGTCACTCTTCAGCATTTGCATAGCTGGGGTGCAGCTTTTGGAAGAAGCTTCCCAGAAAGAATTCCAAGAGAGCATCTGCATTGCCTAAGGTATTTATTGCATCCAAAGAGTGAATTCTCTCATTTTGTGGATGAAGAGGTAAAGCCTCAAAGAAGATGAGCCCTAATTTATGCATGTGGGACCATGGTAATGTTCACCGGACTACCAAGAAATAATGTTAATGAATAAAAATAATGTCAATAAACTGAAGCCATTAGCGGAACAATCTAGAATCAGTCTGCCTGGCCAAGTTAGAGCTTTCTTAATGCCCTTGCTGTTGTATCTGAAGCAGGCCTAATACATTTAATTATCTCAATAAGGTAGATATTGGCTGTTAACTTTATAATAATAACAGCAATGAGAAATACAGCCTTAATAATTGAGGATTTTGCAGTTTATAGAGTATCACCTACATTACTTCCAAGAGTGTTCGAGTTATTTCAATTTATAGACTTACAGTACTCAGAGAGGTTAAGCGATTTGTGTATGGTCACACAGCCAATACATGGCAGAGCCAAAGCCAGAACCTAACCCACTGTATCTCCCTTAAATTGTATCGTTTCATTCCCCAGAGTGCCTCAAATAGAGCTGCTTGATTGGCTATGACCTATCGCTTTTGAGTATCTGATAAATTCCTGGGGGCTTTCCAAGAAGAATCATTTGAAAACCAGCTTCGAATTTGTGTGTTGAGATTGAGTAACCTTTTTATTTAACAAATTCCTATACAGTATAGGTTTCTAAGCACTTTGTAAATACCAAGTTGTGGATTTCTCTTATCAGTCCTACTTTGCGGTTATAATTTTACTCTATTTTATAAAAGAAACTAAGATCAGAGCGGCTACATCACTCACCTGAGGACACCACCTCTCAGAACTATGATTTGCGCACAGGCCCTCTGGCTCCTTCTCCTTTCCTCTGTTTATGCAAATGTGGGATTGGATAGAGGAATCAGCCTGAGGGTGATTCAGATTGAGAAATTTTTTGTTTTATTCTAAACATGAGGTTGTCTAGGTGTTAATTTTATATGGAGGGTTTTTGCTTTTTTATTCATACTTTCATATAATTTCTAAGTTTTGTACAGTGTTTACGTGTTACTTTCATAATTACAAAAGGGTATCTACTGAAAAAAATTATTCCAGTATAGAGTTGCAGCCTTTATGTTAAGTGCTGAAAGTGATATATTGGCAAACACACACACACACACACACACACACACACTCATTCAAGGGAAATTTTGACCAAGGAAACTTGTATTTTTCTCCTATTCATTCCTTTTTGCATGTTCCTTTGTGATCTTGAGCATATCTGCACTATTTTGAGCCTCTGGTTTCTCATCTGATAAACGGGGAATAATACTACTTTGCAGAAGGCTAGGAAGACTGAGTGAGACACAGCCTGTGCCCGTGCTTTATGAGTTTAAAAGTGCTGTAAAGTGTAAATGACTGTTTAGGTAAAGACATTTATGACACGTTTTTAAAAGTTTCCATTCTCAGTTACTTGCATAGATGTTACACAACTTGTGTTTTGGAAAGTTTGCCAGGAAGAATTTTATCCTGCAGCCCTTAGCCAGTCAGGATGTGAGCTAGGGTGGAAGTTTTGTGGGATAAGCAATCTGCTGCTCCCTTGGAGAATTCTCTAAATTTGCAAGTAGAAACATCACAGTTGGCAAACTAGAGCTAGAGTAATAACATTTATCATTCAGGTGAAGCTGTTGTGTTTGCAAAGGGCTTGGTAATTGGTAATTAGCTGACCCCCCCCTTGCCTCCTCCTGCCATCCCTCACCTTCTTCCTGCCCTGCTGTGCCCTCTTGAACTCAGACACAGAGGCACCTGCATCCTCCCACTATGTTGCTCCCTGCATGGCATCCAGAAATTCCCAGTGGGCCACAGCCATCTGATGAGTCAGTACCAGGGGGGAGAGTTATGTCGTCCACACAAATGAGCTCTGCCTCTGCGGCCCTGGGCCAGTAGGAAATGAGGTCAGGCATCAAAGACATCAGGCTTTGGGCAGGGAATATTTTTAATATAAATAGGAATTCTCCGCCCCCATTTTCTGCATCTCTTACCTTTTCTCCCCCAAAGCCCAACCTCTGCTTTGTCAGTTTCTTGGCATCCAGTAACCCATTTTTTTTTTTCCTGAAGCCATGTCATTGGCAAGTCAGATTTCCCTGTTTGCTCTCTCAAGTAGGGTGGGTTTTTTTCATTCTTTTTTCCCCAAGAAGAATTAGGACCTGAAAATCTTGATGGTCTTTAAGCCACTTCATGGACAGTAATTTGGACTCTCAATGAACACCCATTTCATCTCTTTGGCTCCATTCGATCATGGTCTTCATCTGAAGGGACTGAGACCTCTTATTAGCAACTCCATTCTGCTTAAAAAATGGAGAGCCTTCTCTGTGTCTTTCAGTGGGTCTGAGATATTTCTCTCAAAGGATGGCTAAACACTGAATAATTAATAAAACCATCTTTTGTGACTTTTTTTTTCTTTTCATCAGTATGGAAGATTCTGCAATTCTCTTTGGCCTATCATATGGTTAGGTAGACATACTGTTGAAGGCCAAGTTATAGTTCCTCAGTTTGGGGCTTCACTAGTAATTACATTCCCCAGAAGCCCCAAGAACTGACAGTGAACAGTCTGTGCCCAGGCATGATTGCTCCTTTTCAGTCTCCCCTTCAAAGTCTTCCATCTTTCAGGCAGCCCTCTGTCTTGAACTGTTTTCCCCAAGTACTTAACCACCTGTAACATTAGATTTTGCTCTTTCTCTCCTTCTTTTTTTTTTTTCCAGATTTTTTTTCCTCTGCGATGTTTTCTCTCCACTACCCTCCTCTGCCTCCACCCATCTGTTCTTTTTATGGAAGGTCAAAAAGTTCAACATTAGTAAAGAGGGGCCAAAATGGACTTTATAGTAGGGAGATGAGGACCTGGTATGGCCAGGCAGCCCTAGCTGAGCCTCAGTTTCCTTATCTATAATGCAGCAAGTCAAAACTGCCTCATGGGAAAGGTGACGGGGATGCTGCAATGGGTGGGTCACAGTGCTGTCCTGAGTGCAATCCCAGCCCTGCCATTGACTGGCTCTGTGACCCATGGGGACCTCTGTACTTTAGCTTCTTCATCTGTAAAGCAGGATAACAATTGCACCTGCTTTATAGGATTGCATTGGGAAGATTAAAAGAGAGCATTCATGTAAAGTACTTCACAGGGTGCCAGACCAATAGAGTAAGTCCTCCATAAGTATTATATGTCGTTGTTGTCATTATTCCTGGAAATTAGCGAGTTCTGTTTCCCTGAGGAAGAGGTGTCTCCTGCTAGCAGACCCTGGTTTCCACAGAGAAAAACTGTAAAGTGCTTAAAGGTACTTTGTGAGTGTAACCATGTGTTCAGAAACCCATAGCATGGCTCGCATGCCTTGGCCTAGGTTTTTGGACCCATTGCTTGGAGCTGACCTTGGCAAAGGGAATCAAGTGGGATGCTTTGAGAAACCATGGGTCTGGAAAGCCAGTGAGGCCAAAGGGATCCAAGACCAAGAGTCCCTACAGCTACAGACCAAGGCCCAGCAGGGGACCACAGGGAGACCGCTCATCTCAAGGTTTCTCACAAGCTACATGCGGACCTTGTCTCAGCACCTTGCTCCTCCCTTGCTGTTAAAAGGAAGGAGCTTTACATAGAGGAGCATCTCTACGTAAAGCAGCTTACTTTTGTTGAGCATCTGCAAAATGAGCCTCTTAACTTCTACTTTTTTTGAACTACCACCCAAGCCTTGGCATTACTGTTAAGAAATGGCCCTTTTTCCTAATTGCATGAGCCTCAGAATGGGAACAGTTTGCTTTGATCTTTCATGTGTTTTGATGGCCAAATCCAAAGAGGGCATCATGAAAATGATGACTGAGGGAAGATGAATCTGACGGCTGCATAAGGCTGCAAGTTGGGAGCAGTGACCTGGCTCAAGGTCTGGCGAAGTTAAGGTGGACTAAGATCTAATCAGAGCACAAAATGCTTGCTTCATCGTATTATATAGTATATCACCCATCATACCCTGGTATAGAACTGGAGGGAACAACAAGGATCATTTGAAGATGAACAAACCAAGGCTTCCAAGGTTTATAACTCTATAAGTAGAGGTGAAGGCAGGCTGGGTGCATTCATTCAACAACCAGTTATTTAATGAGCTTTCACCGTGTCTCAGGCACCACGTGAAAACACAGGGATGAATGAGACACGTAATGTCCTCATGTCTACATCTTCTTCTTCAATAAAAAAGGTCAGTAAACAGAAAAAGCAATTGTAAATTGTAATACAAAACAATCAAGGAACAGAGATAGGGAAGATCTAAAGGTTAGGGCAGATGTAAGGCAGGCACCTTGGGTAGCTTGACTAAGCATAATCTCTGTGACATTTATGTTAAGAATTTGAAGATGAGATGAGCTTGCAATGCGAAAAGTGGGAAGAAGAGCAAAGAACATAAGAGCATTCCAGATGGAGGACATGGCATTTACAAAGGCTTGAGGTGGGAAGATCTTAGGCCCTTCCAGAACTTGAAGGAAGGTCACTGTGGCTGGAGTCATGAGGAGGCAAAGCAGCTTCAAATGAATTTGGAGAATTAGGAGGGACCAGATCATCTACAGCCTTGGGGGCCACTGTAAGGAGTTTGAATTGTGATGTAAGGCAGTAGTTCTCAAACTTGAGCATGAATCAGAACCACCTGGAGGGCTTATTAAACATAGATGTCTGGACCCCAACTCTAGAGTTTCTGAATCTGTAGGTGAGAGCTGAGAATCTGGATTTATAACTCATTCCCAGGTAGTCCTGATGCTGCTGGGCTAGAGACCAGACTTTGAGAACCACTACTCTAAGGCCATGAGGAGCCTATCAGAAAGACGTTTAATAGAATTGTAAGAATTTGGTAACCAACTAAGAGTGGGGTTCAAGACAGAAAGGAATCAAAGATAATGACAAAGGTATTCTCCCATATGATCAGGACACAAAATATGGAGGAAAAGTCTTCAGTTGGTTTCAGATGATGAGATGGTATGGCCAGCAGGAATCTTCCATGGGGTTCAGTGGCTGTGGGAATTCACAGATCCCTAAGACTTTCAAAGATGGGTGGTGTAGAGGGTACAAATGTAGAGAAGGAAGAGGCAGGAATATGATGCTGTCAACCTGGAATTTCTCTAGGCCCTCCTAGCCAACTCTTTCCCCCTGAAAACTCACGGCCAGCCACCTCACTGACTTGCCCTGCCCAAGGCCAAACTGATCGACAACATCCTCAGCCTACCGGCAGATAGGGTCTGTGGTCAGTCTTGCTGCCACAGATCTTATACCTAGTGATCCCAGGTGGGCAGGCTTTTTCTTGCGCTCCACCTCCTACACCATCTTGTAGGAGACTGGTCCCTACTTCCTGCATCCTAAGGTGAGAAAAAGCTTATTCCTCTAACCAATGGCACTGGCGAGTGGCAGTGCTGCTGACTAGGGACACCCACCCTCCACCTGGATGAACTGGGTCTAAGTGTGCCCTGCTCTGCCCTGGAATGCTCCACTGTTCTCATGTGCCCCGTCAAGTGCCCCAGCCTCAGTTCCACCAGAGCACAGTTTTAGCTCCTTGCCAGCAGTATGTGCTGATCAGAGTGAATCCAAGTTCTGAGGGTAACTTTTTGCTGGGCAGAAGGACAAAACTAGTGAGTGACATGAAGCATGGTCTACCCAGAAGAGAGGCCATGATGCTGTGGAAAGGACAGTGTCATGGAGGCCAAAGGAGAGAAAAGTTTTAGAAAAGGAGAGGCCCAGATACATGCAAACTGTTGAAAATGTAAGAAATTAGAAAAAAAAAAGCAAACATAATTTGTCAACAAATCATGATAACTTCATAGAAAACAGCTATACAAGAGTGGGTGGATGGAAGAAAACAGCAATCAAAACCCAATAATGCACATGTAACGCTATTAGGTTAAATACTACACAAGTAATTGAGTGATGAAGATTATTAATTGTGCACATGACGCTCACTCTATGCCCGGGGACTTCTAGTGCTTCTTGAATAGTGGAGTAATTGGAGGATAGCTGCACTATTAATTATGCCAAGGCTTGCTTGGTGATAGGCTAAAGGCCAAACACGTAGGATGAGGGGTATCTATGCGTTCTTTTTATCTTTGTGCCCTGAGAAGAGTGAATGGAATGCTCAAGGTCAACTTGAACCTGCAGCTGGCCCAGTAGACTGAAGTTCTGTCATGCGCTGCCATGAAAAGTAAATAGCAGTTTCTATGTGATAAGCCTACACAGGCTCAGAGGCCACCTACAGCATGTATGCAAATGGCACTTAGGCACAACAGGGTTAAAGATGTTCGCAAGCCCACTGCATAAAACATTTATAAGCCAGACCCCCAAGAACCAGTATTCTCCTCTCTCTGTCATATCCATCCTTGGCCACATGATAAACATTCCTCATCCCTTGTCCTATTGAAACCAGCAAGACTATCTCGTATGGGTAAAGAACAGACACAAAGTCCATAGCTTTTCACATCTGGATTTTCCAAAGTGGATTATGGCAAATTGGATGCAGAATGCCTAGCTTATCATGTCATGAGATGAGTAAGGTAGTAGGAAGCCACACTTTCGGAAGAGGAAAGGTTTGAACCAGTGCTATCCAATAAAACCTTCTGCAATGACAGAAGTCATGTGTTGTGGTACCAGTGTGGTGGCCACTCATAGCCATGAGTGTCTATGAGCACTTCAAAGGGGGCTAATGTGGCTGACAAACAAATTGACAAATTGCAATTAATTTAAATGAAATAGCCACATAGGAGTAGTGGTTAAAACACAGCTTCAGCAGACACTCCAGCTTCGCTTCCTTCCTTACACGCCCTCCTCTGGGCTGCCTGTCTGAGTTTGAGGGGCCACAGAGCCTCTTGGGGTGGTAATGTGTGTCCTCTGGGATGACATTTCATCATGGATAATTTCCCTCCTCCCATCAAACGACAGCTTCACTTGCTCCAAATGAGTAAAAGTCTGCCCGGAATTACTTACAAGGGGTGAAGGATGAACATATTAACAGGCTATAGATAACAAGAAAGTCCTTTAAAAATGAACGCGGTGGCTATTTAATGCTGCCAAATCAATTTGTGCAAAATAACGGAAGACAAGGATGAGTTGTGGCTGGCAGGGAGCAATTAAGTTTTGTGATTCTGCCTTGAATTATTAATTTCAGGAAGGGCTGTTTCTTTCTCTGAAATCTACGTCTTCTTCACCCTAGAGTGACAGGTGGAAAGCACTTTATGTGTGAGCCTCTCTAGGTTGTGAGCAACCTTTTCTCTTGGTTTCTTTTCTCATGTTCTCAGCAATTCATCAAGGTTCGCGTTTGGTTTTCTTTCCGCTTTTGCAACAGTTAAGCTATATAAATACGTGTTTTTAAAAAACCAGCAACAAGGAAGAGAACACCCTCATCAATTTCGTGGGTGGGCTTCCCTCGTGACATGACATGTCAGCACACAGCCATGGCGCGCACTCACCAGAGAGAGAAGAGCACACATGCTGGGAGAAGTAAATTCGTGCAAGCTCATTTTCCTCCTGGAAAAGATAAAATGTCTTTGGCTGGTCAGCTCATTTGGTGAAGCCACTGTGCTACTGACATCCTTGATCTCAGGATTAAGCCCTGTATGGGATGCTTTCCATCACGAAGGATTCTTTTGTACAGAGCCCAGCCTTGGGAAGCCATCTCACAGATACATGTGTCTCCCGATGAACACCTAGAGGATGGCTCAGCTCAAGTCAGCCCTTTTCTAACAGAAGCCATCAACAAAACGCCTTGTTACACACAGTGGGTCCATGGAAAGGACACCAACACCAGAGTCATTCCAACGGGCTTAGCTTGATGTGGCCATCTCTTAGCAATTGAATAATTGCTTGGTTACTTGAAATTTCAGGTTTCTTTGAAGAAACCCTTCCCACCTTATGCCACTTATCCAAGTGTACTAAGCCCCTCGAATATAAAATGGGATTTGGTTATTTTATGAGCTGGCATAGTTTCATGGAAAGTGCTTTGGGATCAGAACAACTGAAATTCTAGTCCCATTTCTGTCACCATTTCTAGCTGTTGGACTAGTAAAGGGACAAAAGATCTCTGAGCCTGTTTCCTCATCTGTGAAACTAGGTTAATGCTACCTCATAGGATGGCAGTGAGGGTTAAAAGGAGGAATGTGAAGTTTCTGGTATAGTGGCTCACGTGTGTTGTGGTTCTAATGGACATAGCCAAGAAATCCAGAAGATGGTTCCCAGCCAGACCCAGAAATAGTGTGAAGTCTTCCTCCAGGGAACCTCTGCTTTGATCACTTCCCTCCTGCCAGCCCTTTTCTTTGCTCCTCTTTCATCACTGCATGTCAGAGAAAATGTCATTCATTTATTCACATACTCACAAATAGGTCTGAAAGCCTACTGCATGCCAGGAACTACTCTAGGTACTAGGGTTGTAGCAGTGAACGGAGTCCTGACTGCATGCTGCTTGTATTTTAGTGGGGAGATAGACACAGATCCCATAAATAAATGACATACCGTCAGAGGGTGATTAGTGCTATGTAGAAGGATAAAATAGGACAAGGAGATAGGATGGAGGTGATGGAAACTGATTCAATATCAACGACCAGCATGTGATCTTTCAGATCACTTGCACACACCCACGCGTACGTGTGCACACACACGCACAGTGAGGATGGTAGATTCCTTATTCTGTGAAGTGGAGAGGACATAGCCTGAAGATCTTGGGAGTAGGGGATGGAGGAGGTAGGAAAATGGTTGGAATAACCTGGGCTGCAGAGGAGTTGAGGAATGGAAAGAGAAGGGGCAGAAAGGTGGCTTGGGATAGGGAGATCAGTGGGAGGAAGAGATGGCAGCTACCACATGGGAAAATGTAAGGGGAAAGAGACAGAGAAGGTGCTGGAGACCTCCCAGTTGACTCGATACACTCCTGAGCCTCATGAAGCCTTCAGCAAAGGTGTGCGTGACTCACTAAGGCTCTTGCTGCAGGTGTTTTTTGGGGGGATGGGGCAGAGGGTTAGATCTGGGACATGTGGAACCAACCTCTGGGTGAGAGCCAGGCTGGCCCACTGAGCCAATATTTATAGACTTCTTGTTTTCAATAATCCAAACATTGTAAACAAGTGTTACGTAGAAAAGCCCAAGTCCCTTTCACTGTTCCCTAAATTTCAACCTCTGAAAGTGACTAATATTAAAAGTGAAATGTGTATCCTTGCTGATATTTTCCTATAAATACACAAACACTGACAAATGCAGTGTTTAAAAATAAGCAGTGGTTTCCTTCTCTTTTTCTTTTTTTAAAGGAGAGATCTGATATCATAGTTTCCCAGGAACCAAATCCCAAGAAAGATTACCAGAATATTCTAGTATCAATGCTGCCTCTTCAAACTATAACAATTCTCACAGAAAGTCTCCCACTTGCCCCCATACCACATCCTAACAATTCCTTAGCACACTCCCCACCTGTCTGCTGTTCTCTGCAAAGAAATGGTTTCTCTAGCAGGTGTTTACAGGCAAGATTATATCAAGCTCCCAGTCTAGCCTCCAGTCATTAATAAAGGAGATTCCCCGTCACTTGAGGCCCCATCACCTGAAACACAGTGGGAATAGGGACAAGGACACTAAATAATTCGCCTCTTAGTGCACTGTGAAAGGGAGAGGAGCAGAGCTTCACGTCGCCATGGAAATCAGATTCTCTTTACTAATAGCTTCCTCTACTGGAGTGTGGCAGGTTAGCCTGTAGGATGGTGGCTCTCAACCTTGGCTGCACATTGGAGTCACCTGGGGGCTGTGCAAATATTGACACCTGGACCTCACTCGCAGCAATCCCATTTCATTAGCTTGTGTTGCAGCCTGGGCACCCCCAGGTAATTCTAATGTGCAGGCAAAGGTTGTGAGTCAGTGCTGGAGGTCAACTCTCCCTGTTCTGGTAAATTAGTCATTATCCGGAGCATCAAGAGTCAGCATAAATGAATTCAGTACTTTGTCTTATTTTAATATTGATACCACATTCAGCTGAGAAAGCAGTCTGCTCGTTTGTCCAACTTTCAGAAACAATGCATCTCTAGTCCAACTCATTCCCTTTTCTTCGATTCAGTCTTCTTCCTGATGAGAAGGTGCGACACATGGATGTCAAGGGGTCTTGCTAGCCTCTGTTCTGGAAAAGTGACCACAATAGGAGAGCACTGTGTGCAGCAGCCTCCAAACGGTTCTGTGGTCAACCACCCACATCCCCAACTTCCAAGCAGTCACCATCCTTTGCATTCCCTTCTTGGATTTCCTTCAACATGCACATTTATGAGGCAGGGAATTGATGGGGTGGCTGGAGTCCAGACCTGGTGTAATCACCGAGAAGAATGAACAAGTGTACTCCAGGGAGTACCCACAATCCTGACCATAATTCTGGTGTCATCTCTAATGGTGCTGACTTAGGGACCTTGCCTGCTTTTTTGCCTTTTTCCTCGCTCGGCTTGACCAGAGTCTGTGGCTAATGCTAGGCTGAACCGATCTAGGCAGAGAGTGCGATCTTCCCTTTGTTTGTGCCGTGTGTGGATCAGTATTTGCTTCGTAGCTCACCTCACATCAGTGGGGTGTCCCTGAGGTTGAGGACTGCTGAGGCAGGGGGCTAAGTAGGTGCCAGGTGTGGGGTGGCAGGAATGAGAACAGGGCCTGTGTCACTTCCCTTATTCTTCATTTAGTAGAAATGGAATAGAATTGTAAATGCCTTGGGACAAGTTCCCTCCACTATCTTTCCTCGGGAAGATGTCCTTGATCTGTTCTGATTTACATTTTCCTTCTAAGTACTCTGGTACTTGTCCCTGAAGTGGATCCTAGCTGACGCCACCCTGGGTTGTCCTCAGTGATTTACTTATCCTAGTGCTCTCTCAACACAAATCCTTAAGGGCAGGGTATCCAGTGCCTACCACAGCAGCTGTCACACAGGAAGGGCATGTATGTGGGCGTGCAAGGAATGCAACGCTTGTCAGCATCCACATTTCTCCCAACTAACTGCACACGTTACGTCCTAGCAGACCTAGATCTAAATCCTGCTCTTTATTTCTGGGCTCCCTGACCTTGGGCAAGACACTTCACCTTGCTAAGCCTTGCCTCGCTTATTTCTGGAAAGCGGCTAGTGCTGAGATCTGCCCTATCAGGCACTAATGAGTATTCAATGGGGTAGTGTATGCAGAGTGTTAGTACGGTGTCATTCACAGGCTTATGACTCGATGAATGTTAGTTATCGTGCATTATCATTAGTAGTTCCCTTATTATCTATGTGATAACGTTAATTTTACCATTGCCTGCAAATAGGCAAATAAAATAGGATGTTGCCAAAACAACTTTAACTCTCTAGCCTTAATATTAACTCTGATTAAAAAAAAATTTAAGATGTTTGTGAAGGTAAGTGCTCGGTAGGAGTAAGCTAATGGTCTATCAGCCAGACGTGAATCTTAGCTGCCAACATCCTGGCCTAAATTGGGGAGTTTAATCTCGGGAAGTTCTGATAATTAATAGAGCACTGGAGAGGGAGTCCATCAGGCGGGCAGCTAAGCAGCAGTCAGGACAACTTGGCAGAGTTTACAGGACTGGCCTGCGCCGTGCAGAGCCCTCGTAATTGGAGGGAGCCGCAGTGTACAAGGACGGTCTGCAGTTCGACGTACTGTTGCCGTCTCTGAGTGAATTTGTACGCTGACTGCAAGAGCCGAGATCTGTGAGTCACAGCAGAGATCCTCTCCCCTGCACATTATTGAATCAAAATTTAAGATCAGCGAAGAAGATCTTGACTCGTGTGCCAGTAGAGGAAAACTGAATGCCAGGCAGGTCCTCTGATGCTGCTGAGCCATCAGAGAGGACTAGATTGCTCAACTCTCTTTCCCTTCATCTGGGCTCAGTCACCAAGGTCTGACAGGCTGAAAGGCAGCTAAGCCTTAGATTCTAAAACCACTAGCACCTTTGGACCGCAGCCATTCGAGGGTCAGGTCAAGGTCTGGGAGACCACATTAAGAAGTGAATGCTAACATGCGCTAGTCGAGAAGTCAGTGCCTTATCATATCCTACCTACTTAGCGGTGAAATGAAGGTCTTCAGAGCAGAGCAGTGATGAACATTGCAGTTGCATGGAAGTCATCCTTCATGACTGTGTTATTTTGCTCAGAGTCCCAACCACTATGTTACGTCTTAAAACTTGTCAAATTGTGCACAGTACACTGACTTCACGGGAGAAAAACGGGTTCTCTAAAAATATCAAAAATCAGACATTTCTGGTAGAAAGAGACATTATAACTCAAAAGTCCTGCAGATAAATAATAATTAGGAATGACATTTACTCAGCAGAGCACGCAGAAGAAAGCATTCTCTATCAGCTACGTCCTTAAATGGCGACAGTTTCACGCCTCTCAACACTAATAATAAAAGGCCAAGTCAGATACCCTTTAAGAGGTTAGCAGGAATTTTTTCTTGGGGGGAAAAACAACTTTAAGGAAGTATTTTTCTGCTTCCTATGTATTTTTGCAAATAAGAACAAATTAGTTCCCCAGTTGTCTGAAAATGTTCAAAACCACCTGTCTGCCCTTCAGGAGACAGAACAAAATCAATGAGAGTCTGAATCTTGATGATACACACAGAATCAAACCCCAGAAGCACACGATGTTTTTTAAGAGACCCAAGAATGATAACACTGCCAGACGTCATTGTACACAGAAGGGATTGTCTGTAGCTCTGTAACAGAGTTGGGGCCAGGGTGCTGCAAGCAAGGACCCAGAGTGCAGCATCTAAAAGGGCAACATTAAGGAGGGTCACACAAGCTCAGGGCACTTTGCTTGCCACCCCCTAGTCCCAGCTCTGAACTTGCCTGACAGTTTTAGGGGAGGAAACTGAGGCACCAGGAGGTGAAGTGACTTGTCAAAGGTCTCACTGCTAGTCAATAGCAGACCGAGTGCCAAGAGAGAGATATAGAGCCAATTGCAAGATAATCAAAATGAATAATGATATCTATTCTGTGTGTTTTGGTCAGGGGGCAGAGAGAGTCAGCAGGTCTTTATTGTGGTGATTATGGACTTCTTTTCTTTATGAAATAGCAAATATTTGGACATTATCATTGGAGAAACTGGTCTGGCCACCTATTCACTATAAGATAGAGCATTTTCCAGACCATGCAAATCCCCAAGGCAGTGCACTCCAGCCTATATAGATTTGGTGCACCAACACGGCATGGTTCCCATGAATAATGTGTGATCAGAGGATAATGATTAAGACATGGCAATGCCCATTACTAAATTAGCTAAATTGGCAAAACTCAATTTAAATGGCAATTTTGACTCCAGTGACAGAATTATAACAGCACCCTTCACTTAATGAGCAAGACACTTAATAATTCAAACATACTTAGGGAAAAATCAAGCAAAGCTTCTCCATCATGGATTAGCTCTCTTGCCACCTCGCCTGCCACAGCTTTGCAAACACCATAATTTGGACCCTCTGGGAGGAAAGGGGTGATATTTGGTAACTGGGTAGGGGCTGGCCCACTTATGGGCAGGGCTGACTTCTCTAAGGCTATGTCCCAGGCTACATTCTGTGACCTAAATCAGTCTTGACAGGTCTTTGCTGTTATCTTCAGCTGACAGACATCTTTTAAGAGACTGTATACGGCAGTGGTTTAGAGAAGCTGGCAAACTACCTGATTTTGTCAATAAAGTTTTATTGGAACACAGCCATGCCCATCGGTCCACACATTGTTTATGGCTGCTCTCACACTACAATGGAAGAGTTGAGGAGCTGCAGCATAGACTTTATGGCCTACAAATCCTAAAAACTTACTACCTAGTCCTTTAAGAAAAATCTGACCGCCCCCCCCCCCAATCTGACCTGACCCTTTAAGAACATGTTTGCCAAGAACTAGACTTGGGTTTGCTTCCTGGATCTATGTTGCTAGGGTGCCTGACCTTAGGTAGATCTTTCTCATCTCCCTGATCTATGATTTCCTTAAATGTGAAATGGAGATAATACAAAGTCGGCCTCCTGAGGCTGTGAGAATGAAGTGAGATAACACACGTTTATTTGTGCTCAGCACACAGTAAATGTTCAGTAAAGGGCTGATGACAACAGTAACAGCTGCTCAGTACTTACTCTGTGGCAGACCTTGTTCTAAGTTCTTTATATCAACTCGATACCCACAGCAACCCTATGAGGTAGATATTATAATGTTTTAATTTTTCAGATGAAGAAAGAGTACTTATTATTATTCTTTTATCCCATCTCCTAAACTGTCTTATGTTTACCTCCTATGTGTAACACTTCTGCCCACCAGCAATGCCTCTACTGGATCGTAATTGGTTCAAGGGCATGATTCTGCTGTGCCTTGTTATTCCTGGACATCAAGTGTCGGGGACTCAGCAGGCATTAGGCGTGCCACCCCTGTTACTTGTGGTCATGGACAACATTGAAAGGCGATTTTCTTCTCTCACTCAAGTAGGCCCTTTCATCCATTGTGCCAGCCTAGTCTCAATTCCTCATCTTCCAGAACAACTTCTCTTGCCCTTTACAGTGTAGTGTTTGGTCGACATAACCACGGACATCATCTCCAGGCATGGAGGTGCCTAATGAAAACTCAGAGTGATGAAAATTCTGAGATTCTGGGAGCCTTTACATTCTGTAACAGCCAGATGCTTATTCTTTCGGCTAACCTTTATTGCATGCCTGTGACTCTCCAGCCGTGGAGGTCACGCCTGCAGGGGCACACCTGTCTCTGTACCACTTATACTCTACTCAAGGAATATTTGCAGAGCTACTTAGAACAGCTGCCACCTTAAACAAGTCTTTAGTTTTTCTTTTATGCATAAAAATAATGGTTCTTTCAGGGATCTCCGTGCCAAATATTTGTTTTCATACAAAATTAGTAAGATGCTTAAAGTTCTTGTAAGCAACTCAGCCCTCTGTTAAGGTTCCTGAAGGTTACAAGAAACAGGAAAAAAATTTAAAAAGTCACTTTATAATCGTATGGGAGTTGTTAGCTCCTCCTATGTGCCAGGCACTGAATAAGATACTTTGCTCACTTTAACTTATCTATTCTTTACCTCAAATCTGTAAGGTAGAGACCCTCATTTCCCAATTTACAGATTAAAAAAAAAATGGAGGCTCTGAGCATTTAGGTGACTTGGTCAAGGTTAGCTGGCAGATCATATTTTGTTCTTTCACCCCTAAACCCATATGGTCACATTCCCTGGAGAGTTTTCTATCTGTGTTCTCCAGAGCCCTGGGGACTGCTGAGGGTGGGCAGAGGGGTGAGTAGGTGGGTCCCAGGATTCCCATCCCTCTGCTTGGGGCAGCACCTTGTTCCACTGTTTTCTGTGTTAGCATTCCACTGATTTTTAGAAAAGGATCTCCTGCTTTACAAAAGAAAGTAAAAAGGGCTTTGGAAAGGGGGCCAGGCCTTTATTAAGTGCCAACTGTGTGTCAGACTCTAATCCAGTCAGTCTCAACTGGGGGTGACTTTGCCCCCTGGGGAAAATTCAGCAATTGTCTGGAGACACTTTTGGTTTTCACAACTTTGGAGTTGCTGCTGGCATCTGGGGGTAGAGGCCAAGGCTGCTGACCCTATAATGCACACGACGGCCCCTCTATTCCAATGAAGAACCACCCAATCCCAATGTCAGTGGTACTAAGGATGAGGCACCCTGGTCCATACTTCGGCTAAGTATTCAGAAGTGAGCAGAAAGAGATGGAAAGCCTGACCTTGCGGAGTTGTTGTTCAGTGGGGAAGGCATGTATTACTCAGGTCACCTACAATTAAGTCTTTCATTAAAAACTGAAGAAGTGCTCTGAAGGGAAAGCATGTGGTACAAGGAAAGGTCATGACAAGGAGCCCTTGTCTGGGAGTTCTGGGGAGGCTGAGGTTTGAAGGCTGCAGAGGGCAGATGGAGTAAGAGTGCTCTAGACACAGGTTACCACAGACCTTTGCAGTGCAAAGGTCCTGTGGAGCAAGGGCAAGTGGCTATTTGAAGACCCTTGGGCTAGAATGGAGTGTGCAAGGGGTGTGATCCATGATGAGCGAAGGAAGAATCAGACCGGGCAGAGCCCTGGGCCACCTTAAGGATTCTGGACTTTATCTTAAGAGCTATGTGTACCATTGAAGTCTTCAGCAGGACATGACATGATTCTGTTTGGGCTGGAAAAGATCACTCTGATTATTGTGTGGAAAACAGACTGGAGGTATAAGAGCACCCACAGGAAACTAGCAGACATTTCATACCGGGAGCTTTCTCCAAGTGGAAGGATGGGATGGGGACTGGTCCCTCCAGAAGAGAGCCCCACTTCTCCAAGCCTGCCTATGTCAGCTTATGCTAACAACAAGGTCGCTGTGCAACAGGAACTCTGCCACGCATAAATGTCAAGCCCTATCTTTTCCCCCAACTTAAAAATATGCACCATTCGAAACTAAAACTCCACCACCATATCATTTGGGCTTCGTATCTGTTCTGCAGTTGCAAAATAACAATTCCACTGCTGCTGTTCATGGGAATGGAGGAAGTTAGACATGAGAAGGATGCGGGCCTGTCTCTTAATTTATTTTTTTCTTTACTGACCTTTTCCAAGGTGTCAGAAAGCAGATTCACTCATTAAGATGTTGACACCTGAGAAAGTCTGTAGTATATCTTATTTATGGCAGTGTGTATATGGGTGGTGGAGAAGAGAGTGAAAGAATCAACTGTCAAGGCAAGGAAAATACTGTTTTCTTTGGTCTATTCTCTCTCCCCAGTGATTTCTGGCTACTGTGAAGCATGGAAGAGTATCCATGCCTCTCCCATGGTCTAATTAACTTAGAGGGAGACTGGGTGGGAGGGAAAAGTCTAAAAATCCAAGAAACATGGGTCTGTGGGACTGGCACAATTCATTTCTGATTAGCAACAGTTCATGCACTCACCCATGAACCACACAGATGTTCAAGTGGGATGTCTCGAGGTATCAGGAAATTATCATAAATCTGAACTTGTTTGTAAGCTTCCATTTCCATATTTTACAGAAAACTGTAATTTTCCCTTCCAAGTTCCCCCTCCGCTGATGAGGAGGAATTTTTCTCCAAGATGGTGCCAGTTCCACTGGCTGCAGCTGTTATGTATTGAGGATATGAGGTGGGCAGGGTCTGACCTTGGCCATGTAAGGGATACAGGGAAATAGAAGATAGTCCCTGACCTTTACATAAGGGTGACTGTAGGGCTCAGGAACCAGCCGAACCACCAATCAACCTACAAGAAGTTTACCTATCTTTAATGCTCCCAAGACCTGGTGTGAGGTCTTCCTCCATCATTAACCATGATAGCTGATCTCTCTGAGTATGGGTTTGCTTATCAGCTGAAGTACAGGGATAATAACACATTCTTCACAATATTGTTCAGATTAAGTGAGACGCTATATGTAAAATACCTAGCTAGCTAATCGTATACATACAACAAAGATTGTTGTTAATATCAATACCCCCCCAAAAGAGAAATAAGTGTAAGAATGTTCCAGGATGAGCTGGAGAGCCTACACAGCATTGAATGCCCCTTGAAGCTTCTCTATTCCATAAAATGGGGGGTAACATAGAGTTTTCCCCACACCCAGATCAAATGTCCCTGCTTTGTAATGTACCTGTGTGAAGTTCTGTTTTGGCTTTGGAGAATACTTCAGGAATGTGAATTAGATGAATAGATTTTAAAATATTCATTGGTACATTGCCTTTTGGGGAAGACCATGACTTGGATGAGATTTCTCCTGCCAAATAAGCAGCAGCTGTCTATAGGGTTGGTCCCACCCTCAGATCCTACCCCATGGACAGGGCAATACTGAGATCCTAAACTTGTGGCCTGCGGGCCAAATTCAGCACGTGGATGTGATTTCTTGGTCCAAGTACTTTTATAAAAATGTGAATTAGAATGCTTGCTTTGGCAGCACATATACTAAAATGTGAGTTAGATGTTAATATTTAGATGCAAGGAGTTTTCACATAAACGAAGACATACTTACGGCTTCTCTTAAGTGGAAGGTCTGGATACATAGGATCAGCATTTCTGCACAAGGCTATCACATGTTAAGGAGTAGCAGCTATTCCCATAAGGCCTGCAATGATTTTCAGTTGCTTTCAGTTCCTAGCTCACCTCTTATATTAACTACCTGCTTGGTCCCACCAGGCATAAGGATCTATAGACCCTGTGGCAGTGATTGTCAAGGTAGGGTTCCAGGACCTACAGAATCAGCACCACATGGGAGCTTGATAGAAATGCACGTTATCAGGCCCCACCCAGACCTAATGAACCAGAACCCGTGGGGTGGGCCCCGCACTCTTTGCTTTAGCCCACCTCTAGGGGACACTGACACTTCTTATATTTGAGGTCCCCTGCCCTGGGCTAAGGAGCACATGCTTGGGAATGAGAAGAACTGGTTCTAAGTCATCACTACCACTTGCTGTGAAAACTTAGAAAAGTTGCTTTACTTTTGGAGGCCTCATTTCCCTTCTCTGTAAAGTGAGAGAGTCAGGGACTAATTGGTTTCCAAGAGTCTTCTGACCTTAGCACAGTATGTTGCTACATTCTTCAGGTCTGTGGACTAATAACTAACATTTATAAAGCACTCTCCATGTGCCAGAACTGAGCTACGCACTTTACCCAGATGACGTCATTTAGTCCTGACTGTTACAGTGGTCCCTTCTGAAGACCCATTTTACAGAGCAGAAAAGTGAGACACAGAGATGAAATGACACACCAAAGTCCCTGACCCAGGACCCTGATTTTACATAGCCTGGAAAGCTGGTGAGCCCTTGACTCCTTAATATTCTACCTGCATGGAGAGGTGGCCAAAGGGTAAGGACAGTGATGTGGCCAGCACCGTAGAGCAAAGCAGTCTGGCCCTTCAAGGAGGCAGGGCATATTCTGCCGAGCAAGAAGGATTACCAGAAATAGAGTATGGCAGCAGTAGCCTTCCCCTGCCCCAGCTACAAGCAGTAAGCAATGACCTTAAGAGTAGAGCTGGTGGGAATAAGGAGGTTTGGAGAAAGGAAGAGCAAACAAGCATGCGTCGTGAGGACTAGCCAGGCTTTGGAACTCCCCAGCCCTCCATGGAATCTCAGCTCTAGCCCTTACAAAGTGCTAGACCCAAGTGATCTTGGGAGAGCATTTCGCCAGCCTGAGCCTCAGTCTTCTCATCTGTGAGATGAGGACAATGATACCCACGTCTGAATGGTCGGGAGGATTAAATGAGCAAACAGGTTTGTAAAAGCACTGGTGCCTATCATCAACACTCGCACCATGGCCCCTTCTGAGCAGCTTTAAGAGCTCCTTGCAGTATTGGCTGTGATGATGCGGAAGCTGAGAGATCTGGGTGGGAAGAAGCCTCCCTCCTCAGTCAGCCCAGTGGGCTCCATTCACTCGGAACATTTCACTTCCCAGCCGTCTCGTCTCATTGTCCTGTCTCCATCTGCCAAATGCTCTACTTCTTTTTTTATTCCTTTCAGAACTCCTCTCTGGGGTCTATCTCCCCTGAGAATGGCTGGCAAATAATTCTAGGAGGATTTAGATCCTTCTTACAACTTAGCGTTTCTTTTTGACAGGACAAGAACAAAAGAGCATTCGTATTTGTGGAGACCCTCCATTCCCAGATTTGAGAACACGATGTAATCCTTTCTCTTCCTCCTGACCCAGGAAGAATCCTTTGGCATAGTTCAAAAAGTGTGGATTTAAAAATCAAACAGCCCTGGCTCTGCCACTTATTAGCTGTGGTTTGGGGAAAGTCACTTCATCTCTCTGGGACTGTGTTATCGTCCATACAATGGGTCAGTGCCCTGGCAGATGCATAATGAGTGGTAGCTCCCTTCCCTCCTCTAATTAGAGGAGACATATCATTTTGTGCAGAAAGATCAGGAGGGTAGAATAGGGTACATTTGAACTCTTTGGGTCTTCAAGTGAAATATTAGTGGGAATAATCTCAACTGCAATGAAAATAAAACAGTGCCATTAATTGAGCTGCTGCTCTGTGCCCAGATGGTGCTAAGCATTTTGTGTGTCATGTCTCATTTGATCTTACTGAGAGCTCTTTTCAAGTTAGGGAGGTATTATTGTCCCCATTTCAAAGGTGAGAGAATTGAGGCTCAGAGAAGTGAAGTAGGTTGCCCAGAGCCCTCAGTTAATGACTGGCGGGGCTGTGTCAGCAGGTTTGCAGTAGCTTCATTATGTGTCCACTAAGAAGGAGTAGAAGGGACTGTGGGTGTACCCTACCCACTTGAAAATCACTCATTCTTCCAGCCTGCAGAAGTATTAGCCCCCTAGGTTTTTCTCCAGCACCTCTGGTTTTTACTTATTATTTTGATTTTTCTAGGGCCTTGGTCCTTTGTGTGGCCTGATTTTTTTTGTGGTTTTGAGCTCCAAGGCTTGTCCTTACTTGCATAAGAGTCACTCAGAATATTGATGTGGTTCTTTTCCAGAAAGGTGAACATCTCCCATATCACTGGGTCCAGGAAGACACACAGGCCAGGCCAGGCAGGCTCCAGTCCTGGTGCAACAGCCCATGCCCTCCCTCCCCTGCTGCCCCCCTTCCTTTCACAAATCATCAGCTGAATGAGGCTCTTCAGAGCCAAAGCTGTGTTTACCCAAGACGCCCAGAGTCTTACACAGGTGATCTCAGCAGCAATAATTGTGAGGGAGGTGAAATTGAGCAGGCTTTCTGCCCTTGAGAGAGAAAGAGACCGAAGCTTCAGGTCACTTGAAGAGAAGAGCAGGCCTCCAGCCCCCAGGATCATTCTGGAAGGCAGCAGTGAGGCGAGTAGTGTTCCCGCCCAGACTGGTACATTAGGAGGCTGGAATCTGAGGGTTGAAATGTGTTAGCTCCTCTAGCTGAGTGATTGAGGGGGATTAGTCACAGAAAGTCCCAGAGGTCTCTCCCAGGAGCTATCTTTAGCACCTTTATCAAGTGTATCATTAGCTGTTTTTCATATCTGGAGGAAAGTGCAGGAGAGTTTTAGAAACCGGCCTATAGCACAGATCCTGTGTTGGGCCTCAGGTGAGCAGAAGCCCAGCAAAGCACTGCAAAGAGCCAGGCATCTCAGCTCATTCTCTCAACTGGGGGCATGGTCATTCATTCACCCATTAGTTCACACATCCATTCACTTCATTCCACAAATCTACTGAGGACTTGCTATCCATCAGACACTACTTCAAGGAATAAAGAAGGCTGGTTTCTGCTCTCATGGAGCTCCATTCTAATGGGGTGGGAGAGACAATAAATGAGAAAACCAAATAGGGACAATAATTTCATGTGATAATGAGTGCTCTGAAAATCACACAAGAGGAGTTTGTCATAGACAATGTCAGATTCGAGGGAGGCTAATAGAGATTGAGTGGGCAGCGTGGACCTCACTAGGGAGAGGGTCTTTGGTCTGGGACCTATATATTGAGATAGAGCCAGCTATGCAGAGATCTGGGGGCACCGTGCTCCAGGAAGAGGGAAGAGCATAGGCAAAGGCCCTGAGTCAGGAAGGAGTTCAGCCATGTTGGAGGGCCAGGATGAAGGGCAGAGGGGGCAGGAGTGGAAAGTTGAGTACACTAATACTGGAACATGTATGATGTTCCTGGTACAGTTCTAACGTCTTGTATACAACATCCACGTCATTTTCACATAGCTCTACGGAGTTCCTGTGATTGTTCCCATGTAGAACTGCAGAACTGGAAGTCAGGGAGATTACCCTGACTTCAGGGTCACACACCAAATGAGTGAGAGAGCCATGATGTTAACCTGGGCAGTCTGAGAGCAGACCCTATACCTCTAACTGGCACATTACACAGTACAGTCACCGTGAACCCACTTGAATTAATGAACTGAGCCAAGGTTAAGAGGAGGAGGTGTATCTTGGAATAGGATGGAGCATTTTCCAAGAGGAACAAGGAGGGAACTGGCATTCATTGATGGTGCCCAGGCTGAGTGCCAAGCACTGGGCTACACGCTATCTCCTCATCCATTACCCTCACCACAACCCTCCAAGGCAGACTTCATTAGCCCCTTTTTACAGATAAGAAAGCAGGGTTCAGGGAGGTGATACATCGTGCCCAGGACCACGCAACTAATTCATGATTGTCCTGATTAGAATTCAGGTCTGTCTGCCCTGGAACCTGGGCTTATCCAACCCTCCATATTAAACTGTCTCCTTTTTGTTTCATTATTTCTTATTTCCCCCCTCAAAAAATGGAGATGAAGATTTCCAACCATGATAAAATCTTAACAATAAGTGCATTTGTTTTGGGGGGAGGGAATGACCAGCTGTTTAGCATGCATCCATTGTTCTTCATGTTGCCTGTTCTCTGGAGGAGAGGAACAGGAATGGGCCCATCTGTGTCATAGTGCCTGCTAGATTGGCACAAGTACACAAGCATTCCATAAATAAAAAATAAATGCCAGACTACAAAGCACTTTGAAAAGCTATGCCCCAGGGGGGCAAGGGGGGTGGTCATTGAATTGCTAGAAGTAGGGTTGGTAGGTGCCATTTCTGTCCCCCTTAGACCCTTCCACCTGGGGCTGACCCCACTCTTAGGAAACCTGGAGAGTTCCTCTTGCAAGGCACCAAGAGAGGAACCAGGCCGCCACTGGATAGCATACCCAATTTACTTTCTGGTTCAAATTCTAGGTGTGAGAATTCCATCTGACAGCTTCTTTTATTCATTCACCTAACAGAGAGTCATTTGTCTGTTACGGCCTGAGATCTGGAGAAAATGTGAATAATAGTAAAGATAAGGTCCCAAGTCATATGGAGCTTACATTTTGATTGGGGAATTCAGAGTGCTTTTTTTTTTTTTAAATAAAGAGTAAACAAATAAACGTACATAAATTAATTTCAGATTGTGATAAATGCTTTAAAAAAGATAAAATAGAATAATGTTACAGAGAGAGACAGGGTGAGAAGAGAGAATGATTATTTTCACTTTTCTCTATTTTTTCCTACCTACCCATCTATGATCTACATCATCTATCTGTCTACCTACCCACCTACCTACCCACCTACCTACCTACCTACCCACCTACCTAACTACCTACCAACCTACCTACCTACCCACCTACCTACCTATGTACCCACCTACCTACGTACCCACCTACCTACCTACCTACCCAGCTACCTACCTACCCACCTACCTACCCACCCACCTACCTACCCACCTACCTACCTACCTACCCACCCACCTACCCACCCACCCACCTACCTACCTACCCACCTACCTACCTACCTACCCACCCACCTACCTACCTACCCACCTACCTACCTACCCACCTACCTACCCACCTACCTACCTACCTACCTACCCAACTACCTACCTACCAACCCACCTACCTACCTACCCACCCACCTACCTACCTACCCACCTACCTACCTACCCACCTACCTACCCACCTACCCCACCTACCTACCTACCCACCTACCTACCCACCTACCTACCTACGTACCCACCTACCTACCTACCCACCTACCTACCTACCTACCCACCTACCTACCTACCCACCTACCTACCCACCTACCTACCTACCCACCTACCTACCCACCTACCTACCTACCTACCCACCTACCTACCTACACATACATACAGACACATACGTTTATGTATTATTTCTAGGTCTCTCCTTCTCTCAGTCCCTCCATTCCTTCTCCTTTACCTTATTCCTTCCTTCCACGGATAAATTTGGCCACCCCCTCAGGGCCAGACCCTGAGGGTGGTTTGTGTGTTTCCTGTGCTGACCAGGAGCTCCCCAAGGACCAGCACCTGGTTTCTTCCCGTGTCTCCCACGTAAGAAAAGCACTACTCAGCGTAAGGCAGGCATAACAAGGGTTGGTTAAGTTACCAAATTAAAAGAATATCCCCATACTGTGTTTACATTCATCCAGTCCCAGAAGTGTAAGAGAAGCCACTGAGCGCCCCCCCCCCACTTCAGAACCACTGTGTTTTCTAACAGAGAGGATCGTTATTCAGTGAAAATCAGAGCATGCGGATAAAGGTGAATAGCTCTGTGGTAGAGCTCCCATAGCATTGTTTTGAATGTAAACACAAAAGTCCAAGACTGTTCCATTCATGCGTCAGTTCCCTGGATGATTACTTCAATTTTAGAAACATTTGCTGAATACCTACTATGTGTAAAATGTGACAGGGACTCACTGAAGATGCAATTCTTGCCCGCCTGTTGCTTATACTTCTCAAGAGGGAGATCGAGACAAGGCAGATTCCAACGTGGGCAGGATTATAGAGACAGGGGTCTCTATAATTATATAAACCTCATGGAGACCCCCAAAAGAAGAGAATTCATTCCATGTGTCACCATGCTGCATGAAGGGGTGGTTTCTTAAGTGTTCCTTGAAAGAGATAACAACCAGTAGCCCAGTCCAGTTGAAGGGCAGGAGAGCCAGTCAAGGAAAAGAGGGAAATAACTTGGAAAGGTGGCTGGAGCCTGAAACTCCAGAGGGCATTGCACTTGACTCGGAGGCAGTGCTGGCAGGTAGTGGGGAGTGTGGCGGCTTTTTAATGACGGGGGTGACAGGGAATGGAACGCTATGATCAGGTTAGAGTTTGATTTCTTTGGGCCATGGCCCCCAAAGCAAATAACATGTTCAATGTGATCTTTAAAATAAATTACAGAGATCAAAAGGGAGGAGAGTAGGAGAGTTTCTGAGTGTACACAGAGGTGTAACTTTTCAGAGTTCATTTAATTAAAGGAGCCAATGGAGCAGGGTATCACCCTGTCATTTAAGACTTCTTGATAAAAAAGCCAAAGTTCTCATTTTTGAAGTGAGGAATGCAAACAGACTCTGGAACACACACACATCCTCATATCAGTTAGCAAGCAAGCCTCCTTTTTCGATTTTCTCTTGGAGTGAATACTGGTTTCGATTGTCCTCTGGCAGAATTGCACTTTCACAAGGGGAAATGAAAGTCACAGGGGAGGAGGGTCTGTCCCTTCAGAGACCATAGATACTGTTCACTAGCAGAACCGGTGCCCTCCGTTCTAAAGAGTGCTCAGGCTCCAGCCAAACCAAACCCTACAGCCCATCCTGCAATGTTCTCGGTAGATAGCGGCGCCCTTCTCGCCCTCTGTGTGTTGTGGCATCACAAGATTAAGCAGGAACCATTCTGGGCGGCGGCTGAAAGCTTGGACTCTGGAGCCAGCCTGTCTGGATTCCAACCCCACAGCTGCTATTGTCTAGCTCTGAGCCTTTGGGGGATGTTATTTGCCTTTTTGGGCCTCAATTTCCTCATCGGGGAACAAGTAAGCCTTCCTCATAGGGCTTTTCGGATTAAGTGCACTGACATAGGCAAAGAGTTTAGGCAGTGTCTGGCGTGTTCTAAGAGCTCAATAAATATTAGTATTATCTCAGCACAATGGCCTTTTCAGACTTTCAAACAACGGAAGCTTTCAGAGGACAAATCTGGGCAAACGGGAGTGGAGATGGCTCTGTGACCAGGATTGAGAGGCTTGAATTTGGGGGCACACGATATATAGCTCTGTCTCATGGCAGGGGAATCATTCACTGAGGGTTACGTGTTTCTATTTTGGTGTTGGCTCTTGCACCTGGATTCTGCTGTGGATTTTCCATATGACAGCAAGCCTTGGGTATGCTATTTTCACCTATGAACTATTTTGTCTGTTGTGTTTTTCTAGGACTTCGTCATTATCCCCTATAACAGTGACATTCTGTCACAGAGTTATTTGATCTCTTACTATTGGCTGGAGTGTTAGGATCAGATCCCATCCTGGCCTCTGCCTGACTAACCACCAGCATAGGCAGACTCCTTGCATGATCTGGGCTTCAGTGCCATGCCTTGTAGGCTGAGCCTGTTGGACTGAAGGTCAAACACTCACAGCCCATGGAGTGACTGGCCCACAGTGTTTTGATTTTCCCTTATGGTGCTGGCCCACCCAAAGTTCTAAATTAATTCTGAGTTAAACGGGAACATTTAAAATTTGGGAGGTTTCATATGATTGTCAAGTTTTCTAGCTGCTGAGAAGTCAGACTAGCTGGCTTGACTGGGCCTGCCTGACATGCTGATGTTTGGTGAAAGCCAATGAGAGATGCCTGCTTTAGATGAAGGTAGTCCCCACCATTCCCTCTTGCCTCCCTGACTGCTTTCATTATCATGACTCTTGTAGGGACAGAGTAGAAATAAGAGGGAAGGGAAATGTTTCTTATACTCATTTCTTTACAAACAATGGGAAAACTTTAGATCTTACCAACCCTAGCAAGGACAGTATTATAGGTCCTTCTGGCTCACATTCTTTGAGTTTCTTGTTTGTTTCATGGTCATTCCTTCCAAAGCTGTGTATCTGGCCCCATATGGAGAGGGGTTCTTAATGCTTCCACATGAGATGACAAATGGCAGACTTGGGACTTGAATCCAGATCTTATGGATAAAAATTTAGAACTCCTTCCCCCTCCTCACTTAGACTTCCAAATTAGGAACACTTGGCTAACTCAACTAGAAAGGCTGCTATGCACACCTGCTCCACACTGGGGACCCAGAGATGGCTTGGGTGGAACATCCACCCAGCATCTCACCCTGCATAACACAGTGCGTTCATCAGTCATCAACAGATAGTTGTCAATAGAAATCAAGTTCTTGGATATTAAGAATAGCGTGATGATGAAGGTCCAGACTATTACACAAACACACACACACACACACACACACACACACACGTAGGTGTATATACACCAAGCATTGTTCTCTTCCATACACTGAACGAGGTAGGTGCTATTACTATGAACCATTTTACAGATGATGAAACTAAGAAACAGGTTAGTTAAGTACCTTGCCTAAGATCACACAGCCAAGAAGCAGGCACCAGAAAGCAGAGCCATGAACTCTCAGACCTCCCACTCTTCAGCACAATGTTATCTTGACCATCTCTCAGCCAGGAAGTCATTTCTGTTGCACAGATGACATTGTCGGTGTCATTGTTAAATATTCCTATCCTTGCATCATGTGAAAGAGAGCCTTGTAGTTTAAGTTACCCAAACCCCATGGGTTTCTCCTACTATTTCAGAGTGATAGAAACTTTTCTTTGCTCCTGAACTGTGACAATGAAAATAAAAGAAAAAAATCCACCAGAGGACTGAAAGTTTTCATTTTTTCAAATAAAAAATTCACCGTAACAGAGCTTTCTGCATGCAGCACTGGGAAGAGACCCTGTTCGTATTCCCCTAACTTCCTCATTTGGCAGTGTTTTGGGTACTATGTGCTTGGTGCTCTGCTGGTACTGGATATGCAGAAACCAAGGCAGCATGACCCTGTCTCCACATAATTCAGTCTATGGCCTGATTCTCTCTTCTGGATAATTCCGACTATGATTCCCCTTTAAGCAAAGGACAGAGAAGCAGCTGTGAATCAGATTTGTACCACTAGCCTAATGCAGGGGCCCTGTTCTTCTCAAAGCTCCCACAGGTGGGATCTGAGCCAGCTGAGCCCAGAGACCTGCCAGGCTGAGAAGGTAGTGTGCTATTTGAGCACATGAGACCATGCAGGAGTAGACAAAACTGGTGTGTTAGCCAAAGAAACTTTGCAAAGGGGTGAAAAGCTTTTCGTCATCTCATGGATACATATCAGGGCTCTGGTCAGCCTTGCCCTTGGAATTTTGACATGCCTAGTAAGGCGTTGTCATCACCTTTTCCATCCTGGGAGTTGTCACACGTAGAGCGTGAAGCCAGACTAGGTAAGGAAGGAATGCGCAGATGGATAGATATTTAAATAGATATTTAAATATATAGCAAAAGTCTGGAAGGATGCCCACCAAACTGTTAACAGTGGACACAGGGAGAGGGGGTCAGAGAGAGAGAGAGAGAGAGGAGTAGGTTAGTTGTGGGAAAGGGAGGGCTTTACTTTTTATTCATGATTCTTATTAATGGAATTACTTGAACAATAAATATATATTTCTATTATAAAAGAGAGTTTGGGTTTTGGAATAAGACCAGAGTATAAGTCCTAGCTTCCACTGCTTCTAAGAGCTACGTGACCCTGGGCAAATTATTTCAAGTCTTTAAACTCCAAATCCCTTGTTTATAAGATGAGGTTTGTTGTGCGGATTGAATGAGATTAAGTACTGTATAAAATGCTGACGGAGCTGTCAATGGCTATCAGGACTTTTTTCATAAACAATATTTTTTGCATTACTGCTAGCATGCAGGTGGGGCTGAGAGTGAGCTAGAGAGGAGACCTGGAGGGCAGAGGAACACCACAGGGGAGACAGCAGCAGCAGGGCTGAGCAAGGGATGGAGGATTTGATGCCACGTAAATTGCACTCCTAATTTGTAGAGCTGTGCCAGCACTTGTCTTCTCCTCTGGAAACACCCAGGGTCACCAGGCATCTTGTACAGTGGAGTGGCTCCAAGCATGGGTCTGGCCCACTTGGTTTCCCGCCCGAGCTGTGCTGATAACTGACCAGTGTCCTTGGAAAGGTTACTTACCCCTATGTCAGTTTCCTTGCCTACGACATGGGAATAGTTTCTAACTCAAAGATGGCCTCACGAATTCAGTGAGCTAATACATACGAAAGGTTCAGAAACAGAGCTTGGCACAGAGTAAGTGCTTAATAAAGATTAATTCTTGGTATTATATACTCTGGTACTAGTGCAGTTTTGAGATTTTAAAGGCTCTAGGCGTTCTTATTTTTGGAGATTCTATTTCACATCTTCTCAAACACAGTGAAAGTTACCCCCATTCCACATTAATATTTTTTGTGGTAAAATATTTAAAATGGATTTTTTTTTATGATTTGGCTGTTGAAAGCATTTGGCTGTAACTCATGGCTATAAGCCCTCAACAATCACTAGGCATATTGAAAATTATCTCAAAGTGAAAAATCCTGAGGAATAAGTTGCTTTTAAGTATAATGAAATTTTTTTATGAATACCCAACTTAACAATTAATAGTATTTACATAATGTTGCATTATGTAGGCATTTAATTAAACACTTGCTTGTTTTGATTTTGCAGTTTTCCTTTTATATTTTGAAGTCAATTTTTTTTTTTTGTCCAGGACTCAGTCAAGATAACTGTCACAAGCTGTCAACTAGTGGCGAGAAAGAGTCTTCTAACCTCCCTGCCCCCAGCTGTGGCTCAGCAGTCAGATGGGACTTGGCCTCAGAAGGGACCTGTGGGTTCATCTATTCCTGATTTCCCATTTCATGAATGGGGAAACTGAGCTCCAGGAGGGGAGTGACTCGCCCAAAAGATAGTTGATTGTCCAAATGCAAAGTCCTGAACCTTTCCAAACTTGTTTTTTTTACACATCTTCATGGGGGTGGCTCCCAAAGTCCAGGGGAGTGACTACATGACTGGTCAAGGTTGCTGATTCCTGGAAAGGCTCAGATGCACATGTGTGCAACCCAATGACTAAATCGATAGTGACTTGAACCATCAGCCAGGGAAGTGTCCATGAAATACGAGCAGGTATTTTCACCGGTTGTTAGAACTTAGCAGGGGAATTAGAAGTCAATTGCTGACAGTGCCTCCCATGACTGGCAAATCTCCAAGATTTGGGAGGGAGTGGAAGGGCGATTGCAGGCCCCCACCGACCAAGAGCAAACCTGGGCAGAGCTAAGCACTTTTGTGCCCTCCTGAGCCTTGCAGAGATTCAGAAATGATGGAAAGCTGGGGTCATTCCCAGAGGAGGTGAGAATGTCAGGCTTTTCCATCTACTTAGGGCTCAAAGTGGTCCTGGAGGAGAGAAAGGGGAAATGCCCCTGCCCAGAACCACTGGGGACAGAAGGTCATTTGGACAGTGCCAGGGCATACTCAGAGAGTGATGTGTCTTTCTTTCCATTAGGAGGGTTCTGGGCTCCAACACTTAACTGAGCATATTCAATAAGTGTAAAAAAGGAAGAGAGGGAGACTGCCTTTGTATTCTTCTTCAGTGGACAGACTTAGCCAGGGGACCTGGTTAAACAAAGTCTATTTACAAACAGTGTATTTATAAATAGCTACTGTGCAGAAGCTTCGTAGATTCAGTTCCTCTCATGTTTCACGGCCAAGGTGGTCTTGCTGGGGCCTGGTCAAGTCCAAGCAAGGCAGATGTACTTTGGGCAACTAAGGTGCCTCCACCTGGGCCATCGGGGTCCTTAGAAAGAACAAGACACGACTCTGGACCTTAAGGAATCAAAGAGTTAGGTGAGGGTGAGGAGACTCAAATCAGCAAAGGGCAGGGCCCTGGGTTGGGATCTGGAGCCTGGATGGCCTTCCTAGTTTTTCCACAAATTTGCTGCACATTTTTGGTCAAGTCACTTTAGTTGCCAGAGCCTCAGCTTCCTCCTCCGTCCTGTAAGGGCAGGACTTGATGACCTCTACAGTCTATCCTGGTTCAACAAGTGCTATGCTACATGGCAAAAATTACAGATGCTACTTTGTGTCCAAGAAAAGGGTTCTCAGCGATGGACTGCATGTGTGAGAACAACTAAAACAGAATTAGGGAAAGGGTTCAACCACAGGTGATGTTATTAACCCAAGAGACTGCCCCAGATCTCACAGGAGTCCTCAATGCAAGGCTAAGACCCACCTGAATTCCACCCTCTTCCCTCAGGTCCCTCCCTCTTGAGTTGTATTAGAACTCAAAGAGTATGGAAGTTACCTTCAGGCTCTCAGAGAGGATGCAGGTTAGAATTAAGGAAGGACTCCTCGGCAAATGCTTTAAGAGGTATATGCATGTAACCAAACAAGGAGAAGGGTGTCATCTACTTTTTAAAGCCTTAAGATGCTGGGCACAGGTATATTTTGCATTCCTGAAAAGCCGTGTGCTAAGAAAATGCATTGAATCAATCCCATTTAAAATGCACCAAGAGCGCTCACTATTTAAAGGCACTGGCATGCCCTTAAGTTCACCTGTTTGTAAATACAGACTTTGTTGAACCAGGTTTTTAAAGCAAGTTTCCTTGACTGAATCTCTCTGGCCAAGAAGAGGGCAAATGCAGTCTTTCTCAGAGGTAGAGACATGGATTCGATTCATTCTCAAGATTTCTTTCAGACCTGTAAGTCCGGGAATGCTTCACACATAAGGCAACTCACAAGACCTTGGCTGGCATGCCTGGTTTCTGTCCCTGGATGATCTGTAGAACGAACACGTCTCTCTGAGCACATCTCAATCAACAGCACCAGGCGGGGCTTCTCCCGGAGGGCTCGGGCTGGGCCCCCCTCTGAGGGTTGGGCAGAATTTGGGATTCTGTTCCAGCTCCATTGACTCTGTCCTTGGCGCATTCCAGTAATGAGACTGTAAGAGCATGAGGGTGGAAACTGTGTGGAGTTTTGCTTCTCAGTGTCTGGTGTGTAGCAAGCACTCGATAAATAGTGGTGAGTAAATGAATGACTGAAAATGGGCACCATCAGTACTAGTTTGCTGTGTGACCTATAGCCAGTCACTTAACCGCTCTGAGCCCCAGTTTCTACATGCATATCATGGGGGGATAGTAAGAGTTTCTACCACGTGAGATCGTTGTGAGGATTAAATGAGACCGGAGGTAGAAAGCACTTAACACATTGCCTGATATATAAGGACTTGACCAGAGTTAGCTATTACTATTATTTCAGCGTAACGCTAGTGCTTATTTTGTCCTTGCACCGCCCTGTGAGGGTAAGTATAACTATCCCCACTTAGCAGATGAGAAAACCGAGGCTCAGAGGTGTCAGGTGCCTGCCCAAGGTCGCAGGGGGAGCTGGACCTCTTTTCACTGCTGAACAGTCAGTGAATGAAAACCTCAGGACTTCCTTCCTACTAATGGAACAGCAGAGGCAATGCACTAGGAAGGCTCAGGAACACGTGAGACTCCTGGCTCTTCCAGACTTCCAGAGTGTCCTGGTTTGGTGGGGTGAAGAGCTTTCATCTTCCCAGGCTCCTGATCTGTTCACGGCCCTGTTAGCTCTAGGGTTGGTGGGTTCCTGTTACTGCCGCTGTTCCTCCTCACATTCTTAACCACCCCCTGCTGGCGGGCATTTATTATTTCCTTAAACAAGCCTGCTTACAGAGACACACGGAGTTCCGCAGCAGAAGGGGAGGTTTCTACTGTGGACGGACGTGCATGTGGGAAACATGATATCCACACATGCACATAGACGGACAAAGCACGGTCTTTAGTCAAGCTTGATTATCTGCCCTCACGGTGGGGAAGGAGTCCTGACTGAAGGAACACGCAGATACTCTAGAAGTTTGCTTTGCAGGAAAAGGAACCTACCACGTTGGCACCTTGCTGCACTATTGTTACTGAGGAACTTCTGAGACTATTAGATGCCATCTTTGCTTTCCTTCCCCATCTAAGTTTGGATTTCTAGGGGCAATGAAAAGCCCCGGAGGTGGGCGAACAAGAGCAAGGCAAACAGAATGTCTGAAAACCCCTTCATCCGAATAAGAGTGTTCTCATTGAAGTCACATTTAATTTATAGCTCTCCGTACACATACAATGTGGCTGTTCCCTTCAGCAGCCCCACTCCTTCTTATTAGTAAAAGAGAGGACAAAGGGGATATTCTTTTCCCCTTTTTGGGGGTATGAATTTGCAGCATGTGGTTTAAATATTTATTTTAGGGGCGCCTGGGTGGCACAGCGGTTAAGCGTTTGCCTTCGGCTCAGGGTGTGATCCCGGCATTACGGGATCGAGCCCCACGTCAGGCTCCTCTGCTGTGAGCCTGCTTCTTCCTCTCCCCTCCCCCTGCTTGTGTTCCCTCTCTCGCTGGCTGTCTCTATCTCTGTCGAATAAATAAAATCTTTAAAAAAATATTCATTTTATAAGAACAATGTCACATTTTATGATTCAGTGTTAGGCACAGAGTTCTCTAAAAGATTGTTAAATAAGTACTAAGGCCAGGAAAAAAGCTGGTGTGCCAGCAATGCCCAGCGATAGAGAAGCTAATCACGCAGAGGAGGCTGTCATTCACCAGGCGCCCAGTCACCCTAGTAATTGACGTGGGGTTAAGGGTTCTCACCTTTGTTCTCTTTTTTGCCAAAAATACTCAAGACAGTGGTAAAAATATATATAAAGTATGCTTTGTGTCCCTCAAATGATTGTGTTTTGCCAGCATGACCAGCTCACGGTCGGTTTGGTAAGGAATGACATAGGTTCCCAGGATCGAGATCAAATAGATTCCAGTAATAAATTACTGACTTCCAGAGTATTTAAGCTTATGACAGGGCAGAAGCAACAGATGAAAATTTAGGTAGCCTTGTAGAACATTCCAGTGAGCAGGAGTTGGTGTGTATGAGAAGTGTAAAAGAACTTTTTAACAATTCTATCTACAGGAAAAGGGAATTCCTGATTAGGTGGGCAGTTCCTACCTTCTGGAGTTATTTAAGCTGAGGTCACTGGATCTTTTCCTGGGGATGCTGCACAGGGCATCATGCATGAGGGTGAGCATTGGCCTTGAACAGCCCTTCCGGTTCCGAGATCCTCTGACTTTATGTTTCTTATTCTCGGCCAGGTATTTTATTAACAAACGTTATCCTCTCTGTGCCTTCCACGTCATAAAATTCATCATAGATCTAGGAAGACCAAGAAAGAGTTGTGTGGACACCAGGTACCCAGAAGGAAAAACATGAAAAATGACAGGATGGAAAAGGTGATTTGGACTGGAAAGGAGGAAACAGAAGCATCCCAGAGAGCCAGGCTAATCCTCAGAAGGGCAAACAGTTGCTTGGATTCTATTGAGGTCCAGATAATAATAAATGGGGCTAAATTAAATTAAACCAGCACAAAGCTAGATCATCAGAAGGCAGAATGTTGGATCCCATGCTTTCAGTCTCCTAGAGAATTGCCTTTATTGAGGGTGGGTGTGAGAATAATCACTTTGAGCTACACTTGTTGCTTTTGTGAAACTGATTAAGTTCAGTTCTACCTGCTTCTCTAAGTCCTTTTATAAGGACTCATGATAAATTCCCGCCAGTGTACAGTTACAGGGGAGAAAATAATGTAGTTTCTGCAGAAAGCTGTTCTTGCTTTCCGTGTCTGAAAGGTAAAACTGTATAAATCGATATATTTCCTTTTTCTTCTGCCTTAGCTACTGGAGAACTCAGAGCCAGATCCCCAGGTATTTACTTCTGCTCGGTGGTGGTACCTGAGAGTCACTACTGCTTCTTGTAATAGACAACTCACTTCAGGACACTGATAATACGTCTTATGTTTTAATCTCTTATTCATCTCATGTCTTACGGAAAGTGAGTAGGCTAAGCTATCATATATTCAAGATGAAACAGAATAAAAGGGAGAACTATCCATTGTAAAGGGACATGAGATCCTAGGATAGGTTTTCAATATGGACTGGAGAATTCCTGTCACTGGAGAGGACCAGTAAAGGAAGGTGAATCATTGGAGTCAGCATTCTTGGTCATCATCTCATTATTCACTTCCACTAGTCTTATGCAGTATTTAAACCTGTGTAACAGTCATCAGCTACCCCAGTACTTTACATTGGTAGGTGCTGGCAATTAGAGCCAGTTTAGGTCAACCAGTTGTCTATTTGCAATTTCATGAGCATAGATAAGTTTGGTCATATGTCCTATGATTGTCATTGGTTGTAAGATGAGGAACATTAAATGGGGGGCCTCCTGAGGGCAGGAAATGGATAATTTTTATCACTGATTTCTCTGCATCCTAGCATAAAAGCTGTCAGATTTCTGGTATCTGTGAAGGTTTGTTGAATTAAATTAAAGTGAACTGAATATAACTGAAATGACTTGAACTTCACTGAACAGAACTAAATTGAATTGCTTAATCTTGCTTTATATCAGGGGAATGTCTCCCCTTGCTAGCTAATCAACTCTAACAACAAAGCAAAAATAAACATAGCATGCTGAGCATAATGTTTAGAATTTAAACATGTTCATTCAAAAAATATTTATTATGCATCTCTTAATTCAGGCACTCTGTTCGGTGCTGGGAAGACATTGGTGAACTAGGCAGACATTGTCCCTGCCCTTGAGGAGCTCCACCTAGGAAAAGAAACAAGCACTAAATCTGTCAATGCATAAACAAATATCTAATTAAGAATTGTGACAAGTGATGAGAAAGAAAAAATATAAAGTTTTTGTGGGAAGAATAAAATGAGAAGCCTTTTAGAACAAACTAACTTGTCCAACTTAGAGAAAGACAGTGTGTCTGGACAGAGTAGTGGAAGATGAAATCAAAGACGAGACTTTAGGTTTTATTGTGGCCAAGTAGAGATATGAGTAATGAGACTCAATTTTTTTTGTAATCAACTCTGGTTTCTCCCTGGAGGGGAGGAAGAAAGACTGGAATCAGAGACCAGTTAGGAGGCTATGCTGTAGTTCCGGGAGATATAATGGTGGATTAAATGAGGGTAGAGAGAAATGGAGAAAGTCCAGCCATATTTTATACATAGAATTGGAAAGGACTTTGTCAACAGTTAGATGTGGCCAGGAAATTAAAGTGTCAAAGATGCCTGAAGCTTTCTATATAGGCAAGTGGTAGGACAGAGGTGCCATTTCCTCTATAAAGAAGAGGATTAGATTTGAAATTAAGTGAAGAGTTGAAGATCAAGAATTTAAATTGATCATCTTGGGTGTAGGATACCTATAAAATGTTCACCTGGAGTTATCAAATAGGTAGTGGTGTCTATGCAGTCATTCTGTAAATATTTACTGAAAACCTAACTTGTGTCAGGCACCAGAGTGGGTCCAATACAAATTGTATGTAGGACATAATTCTTGATTTCTAGGAAATTAATACCTATTGCTTAAGATGACATATTAGAAAATATTACAATAGAAGAAAGGAAATGATTTTTAAAAATCATTAGAGAGAGAAAGAAGTAGGGTTGTGAGTTGAAAGGGGAAGAAGAGCACTGTCTGCTGAGATGGTGAATGGTGGGCATCAAGGTAGAAGTCAGAGTGAGGAGATGGGCACGAGGCCAGACTCAGGGTGAGGCAGAATTCTTATTGCCCAGAACAGAGAAAGCTTTAGCTCCTGTAGCTACCCGGGCCATGTTCTGCCACCATCGCCCAGGTAGGTTTGGTCTAGGAGGTAGAAGGGTGTTAGCCTGTCAGCTCCAGTTGGGCTAAACCCAAGAGTGTGAGAATTGATGTTTTGATGGTTAAAATGAGGGTCTGGAGGAAACCTACCCACCATGAAGAAGCTGAGGGACATTGGCCAGGTTTGGTCTGGAGAAACTGATGTTTCTCTGCCTTAGAAGTGAGGAGAACAGAAGTGGACCTTTGGGCTGGCTCTATGGTCCCAGCCTCTGTCCCTGGATTTCCACTGGATGGCCCTGGAACATCTGCATCGGGAAACAAATCACCCCGCCCCTTTGTTCAGTGTTCATAAGGTACTGTTGCTTTCGCCTAAGGAAAGTTTGGGAAGGGCCAAGAATGTTCTTCAAAAAGTGCCTCTTGAAAGTAGTTCAGGGTGTAGTGAGTGTAAATTTACATCCATGAACCGTTGTGAGATACAAGATGACAAGTCCCTGACTTTCCCTAAGTGAGATGAAGTCTAACCCGGAGCAGCCCTGGTCTGACTCAACTAGCATTCTCAAAGACTCAATCTCAGCTCTGTCTCCCACCCAGAGAGTCATAGAGAAGTCCCTGGGGTCTTATGCCCAGGGAACATTCTTGGAGATCCCTCTGGTCTCAGGTACTCCCTGGTCACAGCTGATTTAGCCCATCATACAATCATGCATGTTGCTAACGTGAAGGCTTTGCTGATTCAGTACTGCTGGGACCAGCCATCTAGGGGCACAATTCCCTTGGACACACAAGAGTTACTGATCTTTGCTACTTATAACCTCAACCTACCACCCCCTTCTAGTGTTGGGAGTCTCTTTTCACCCTTTTTTCCTTAATCTCTGCCTTCTTCTCCCTCATTGTGTCTTGTGTCTCCCTTTACTTCTTCCTGGCCTCAGTTGCTCACTAGATCTGCTTTGCCCCAAAGCTCTCTAAGGCAATGATTCTTGATCATTAGTGCCCATCAGAGTCCCCTTAGAAGGCTTGTTAAACAGAAGTCACTGGTCCTGCTCCCAAGGTTCTGATTCAGCAGGACTGGTGTGGGGCCTGAGAATGTGCATTTCAAACAAGGTTCTAGGTGAAACTGATGCTGTTGGTTCACACTGAGAACACTCCTCCAAGGAGAGGGAACAAAATTCCTGGCTACCCTTATGGAACTGGCAGGGAGAGGGGAGGGAGAAGGGAAGGGAAGTTACAGGAAGATTGAAGCACAAATAAATATTTCAATTAATCACTATGCCACCCACCATCTCATATTGAATGATAAAATTATATTGACCAAAACATGATTTAGATGCACATTTTGGGGGAACTCTTGTATTTGGTGAAGAAGACCCAGGGGGATTACATTGTACCTTTTATCCCTGGTGACCATGGACCTGTCCTTGTTCACAACTTCTGAGCCTGGAGTTCAGGACCCCTGGCTTAGAACCCCTCTCCCCTGCAACTCATCATGTGATTTTCAGAAAGTTGCTTTGCTCCTATTCTCAAGCTCAGAAAATGAGTTTTCTTTCTGTTGCCTGGACTCATCATTGAGAAGGCTGGCATCATCTGCCTAATGTATTTGCAAGTAAAATGTCCAAGTGGCAGGAGAGAGGCCTGGGAGAGGGACTGCTAGACATGGTGGACTGTGTCAGACAAGGGGGCTGCGGGAGCTCTCAGCCCCCTGGCCAGCTCTTCTGCGGTGAATAGAAACCTGGCAGCATGTCTGCCTGCGGGGCCTCCTGCTGCCTCTCCCCCAGAACCTGGGGATGGGGCTGCCCTTGAAAGGGCCGTAGTCAGAGTTATTAAGCCAGAAATTGTCCGTCGCCGTGGCAGTACTGTAGAGAGATCAGGCTAGGGCTGCCCTGACTTAGCATCTTGTCAGGGCCATATAGTAGTTGAGCGTAGCTTTGGACAAGCTACTTTTCTTCTCTGTGCCGAAACTTCCTCATTTGTCAAAGTCAGATGATAATAGTACTTACCTCAATGTTGTCGTGGGAATTCAGAGATAGTGTAGGTAAATTGCTTAGCATATATCTGCCACATGGCTAGTGTACAAATAAAGGGGAGCCTTCATCATTTATAACTATTACTCTGTTCTGGCTACTGGAGTTCAAGTCTTAATTTTCCTCATGGACCGTGAGCTCCTTGAGAGCAGGAGTCGGGTCCGATTCCCTTTTGTATCCATTCATCAAATGGCCAAACATCTGTTGCAGCCCGGCTCTGGGCCAGTCACTGTGCTGGGGGCCCGGCATCCAGCCCCACACACACTGTGCAGGTGTTGATGAATGTTTAGTGGATCAAAGGGGAGGATTGATGAGCAGGTTACAAAAGGTACTTTTTATTGGACAGCACTGAGTGTTAGAGCAGTGCTTCTCAAACTTCAGTGTTTGAGAACTACCTACCTGGGAATTAGATGCGGATTCATCCAGTCTGGATGGGGGCCCAAGAGGCTTCATTTCTACCAAGTTCCCATGTGCGCCTGCTCTTGCTGGTCAGTGAACCATGCTTTGAGCAGCAAGGTACTGGGTGCCTGTGCCTTACCTCACTTATTGATTGCAAAAACCTTATGAGTTTAGAAGTGAGGAAAAGTGAGTTTGTAGAGATTGAGTAGCTTTTTTATGACAGCTGGCCAATCTGGAATCCGCGTGGCCTGCCTCATTTTTGTCTATTGGGCTATATTGACTCCCTAAGACCAGAGGTTCTTAGAGTTTGCTGTATATCAGAAATCACCCAGGGAGCATTAAAAATCCTGATGCCTGGAGAATGGGATACCAGGTAATTCTAAGGGGCAGCAAAGTTTGGGAACCACAACTTCCCAGCCTAACCTCATGCAAAGAATGAAAACGGAAGGAACCTATTTCTGCAATGTCTCTAATTTCAGGCACCAGTCACAGACTTTCAGAATTTGGAACCATGTAATGAAGTACTGTATGGTGACTAACATAACATAATAAAAAATAATTAAAAAAAAGAATTTGGAACCATGGACCACTTCATTATTTACAGATGTGGAAATTGGGACCTCTTCAGGTTAAAATACTCACCCAAGATTACCCAAATCATTGACAGCAAAGTTGGGACTAAATAGAATCTTAGTTCTCTAGTTCATACCCCTAGTTCCCGTTTTCCATGTGCCTGCTTGTTCTAACCAGCTGTGAAGGTGACAACCCACTTGGGTCCAGTACCAGAGAAGGATTCCAGAAACACAGGCTATTTACTGGAAAGGCATCTTCATGCTCTGCCACCAACCAGAACCTCAGAGACTTAAAAAAGACTGGGGAGCAGGGGGTGGAGAGGGGTGCCCTGGGGAACATCATCTGACATCACAAGAGCTGGACTTTCCTTTTCCTTTACAATAATACCCTGCCAATCCTGAAATGATAGCATGTGACAGATGAGGCTGTGAAGTTAGAAGGGCTTTAAAATTTCAAAGTTAAATGTATAATCCCATTATGGTAGGAGCAAAATTAGTGGCTTGATTCAGTACAATTAACATTTATTGTCTTAATCATGACATAATGTCAGTTTCATTGGATGCCGCATGTTAAAGATAGGGGGAACTGCAAATATGTAATCAATTGTTTTTGGCGGGGGGGAGGTGCATTTGACATGACTCAAAGTTGAACAGCCCAAATCTTAGCTGTTTCTGTGTAGCTTTCCCTTATAACCATTGAAAAATTAACCATGTAACATGCCTGTACTCTTAATTATAACCATCTATTGAGCACTCATTCTGTGAGCACTACATTATCGCCTTGTGAATGTAATCATACTTAATCTGTATAACACCCCCCACGAGGCATCCCAAAGCAAATAGTTTAAAGGGGTGTGTGTGCATGTGTGTGTGTGCATGTGTGCACGCACACGCATGTGCGAGGCTGGGAACACCGTGTGGACAGGCAGTCAGAGATGAGAGGAATATGATCCGGATAAGTGAGTTGGGTGGGAATTGGGACAAATTCTGTGTGGCCTGATGGTAGAGTTTAAAGGAGCAGGTAGGAAGAGTGGAAGAAGTGAAGTTGGGAACAGACTAGATCATTCAGGGAATTGCATACTGTGCTAAGAAGTTTGGATTTTTACCCTCAGAGTCAGTGGGATCCATTGAAGATTTTAAGTAGGAGTGAGAGTTAGTCTCATCCCCATTTCAGTATGACCACACTCTGACTGCGGTATGGAGATTACAGGGGGCAGAGCCGGAGGCAGGGTCCGCTTCGGAGGGTGTTGCAATAAGCCAGCTGGCCGGCAATGATGGCACCTTCAATTAGGGCAGTGGGAGTGGGCACGGAGAATAAGCACCTTCAAGGCAAAAGTCTAAATCTCTGAGGCTTGGTGATTTATGGAATGGAGCGGGAGGGGGGAGGAGAGAGAGGGAAGAAAGAGAGAAGGAGAGATCAGAATTAAGATCTATGGCTGGACTATTGTCTTGAGGTCCTGAGAAGGAGCACACAGGGGGAAGGGAGAGAGCCTCCAGAGGGAGGGATGTTGCCGACATGATTATGATGAGCTGCCTATGGGCAGCTGTCCCAGGGGAAATGTCCAGTAGGAAGCTGGACTCCTGGAATTCTCTTTATTGATCAGAAAAGACCCTAAAGCTGTCAACACTTTGTAATATTATGATCTTAAGATAAATGTCCAAAAGAATGACAGCTTGACCCCAATCATAGATTGGTTGTTCTAGCTTGGAATATGTCTCAGGGCAATCAGCTAAGAAACAGAAGCCCTGTTGGGCACTGGGACAATTAAGAAGACCTTTTTTTTTTTTCTTTTTAAATTTTTTTTTTATTTTTGAGAGAGTGAATGTGGGGGGAGAGACAGAGGGAAAGGGAGAGAGAGTCTTAAGCAGACTGCACGCTCAGCATAGAGCCCAACACAGGGCTCGATCTCACAACCCTGAGATCATGACCTGAGCTGAAATTAAGAGTTGGATGCTCAACAGACCGTGCCACCCAGGCGCCCCAAGAATACCTTTTTTCTTTAAAATCATAGCAAATGAGAAAGTCCCCTCTATCTCTTTGATGGGAGTTGTCTCACTCAGTCTCTCACTCATTTGAAAAACCTTTTACGGAGCACTTTCCATGAGCCAGGCATTGAGGATACAGGATATGGAAGAAGGTGTCTGCCCTTGAGCACCTCCGGGGCTAGTGGAGAACACAGACACATGGACATATGATTAAGATTCCATGTTACAAGCAGGAGAGTTAGATGTCAATGTTCAGGATCCCCAGATGTTCTTAGACTTTGGAATGATAAATATTGCCATGGAATAGAGGCAGATACGTGTAGGGTGGTTTTCAGTTTTGAAACTGAAACTTTGATGAATCGTGCAAAATTCACAACTACGGAGAGACCAGGACTTCAAATTAAGTTTTGCAGCTGTTACATTTTTTTTTTTTTTACTTTATCACTATTCTGACTCCATCTGTGTCTTTAGGAAGGCCACCACCAAAGTCTACTCACTTGATGCTGTGTAAATAGTGATGCATACAATGAAAGGAGAAACAATTATTATAGCAGAGGGAGGGTGTACCTAGCTCTGTCTGGGGCAGAAGAGTATCAGGTGGAATCAGAGAAGGCTTCCTGAAGGACGGAATGGCACTTGTGTGGGTTTTGAAAAATGAATTGGACTTCATGTTGTGTAACAGAGGG
>NC_048220.1:89000587-89004259 GCF_002007445.2 Ailuropoda melanoleuca | reverse complement strand
TCCCACCCAGAGAGTCATAGAGAAGTCCCTGGGGTCTTATGCCCAGGGAACATTCTTGGAGATCCCTCTGGTCTCAGGTACTCCCTGGTCACAGCTGATTTAGCCCATCATACAATCATGCATGTTGCTAACGTGAAGGCTTTGCTGATTCAGTACTGCTGGGACCAGCCATCTAGGGGCACAATTCCCTTGGACACACAAGAGTTACTGATCTTTGCTACTTATAACCTCAACCTACCACCCCCTTCTAGTGTTGGGAGTCTCTTTTCACCCTTTTTTCCTTAATCTCTGCCTTCTTCTCCCTCATTGTGTCTTGTGTCTCCCTTTACTTCTTCCTGGCCTCAGTTGCTCACTAGATCTGCTTTGCCCCAAAGCTCTCTAAGGCAATGATTCTTGATCATTAGTGCCCATCAGAGTCCCCTTAGAAGGCTTGTTAAACAGAAGTCACTGGTCCTGCTCCCAAGGTTCTGATTCAGCAGGACTGGTGTGGGGCCTGAGAATGTGCATTTCAAACAAGGTTCTAGGTGAAACTGATGCTGTTGGTTCACACTGAGAACACTCCTCCAAGGAGAGGGAACAAAATTCCTGGCTACCCTTATGGAACTGGCAGGGAGAGGGGAGGGAGAAGGGAAGGGAAGTTACAGGAAGATTGAAGCACAAATAAATATTTCAATTAATCACTATGCCACCCACCATCTCATATTGAATGATAAAATTATATTGACCAAAACATGATTTAGATGCACATTTTGGGGGAACTCTTGTATTTGGTGAAGAAGACCCAGGGGGATTACATTGTACCTTTTATCCCTGGTGACCATGGACCTGTCCTTGTTCACAACTTCTGAGCCTGGAGTTCAGGACCCCTGGCTTAGAACCCCTCTCCCCTGCAACTCATCATGTGATTTTCAGAAAGTTGCTTTGCTCCTATTCTCAAGCTCAGAAAATGAGTTTTCTTTCTGTTGCCTGGACTCATCATTGAGAAGGCTGGCATCATCTGCCTAATGTATTTGCAAGTAAAATGTCCAAGTGGCAGGAGAGAGGCCTGGGAGAGGGACTGCTAGACATGGTGGACTGTGTCAGACAAGGGGGCTGTGGGAGCTCTCAGCCCTCTGGCCAGCTCTTCTGCGGTGAATAGAAACCTGGCAGCATGTCTGCCTGCGGGGCCTCCTGCTGCCTCTCCCCCAGAACCTGGGGATGGGGCTGCCCTTGAAAGGGCCGTAGTCAGAGTTATTAAGCCAGAAATTGTCCGTAGCCGTGGCAGTACTGTAGAGAGATCAGGCTAGGGCTGCCCTGACTTAGCATCTTGTCAGGGCCATATAGTAGTTGAGCGTAGCTTTGGACAAGCTACTTTTCTTCTCTGTGCCGAAACTTCCTCATTTGTCAAAGTCAGATGATAATAGTACTTACCTCAATGTTGTCGTGGGAATTCAGAGATAGTGTAGGTAAATTGATTAGCATATATCTGCCACATGGCTAGTGTACAAATAAAGGGGAGCCTTCATCATTCATAACTATTACTCTGTTCTGGCTACTGGAGTTCAAGTCTTAATTTTCCTCATGGACCGTGAGCTCCTTGAGAGCAGGAGTCAGGTCCAATTCCCTTTTGTATCCATTCATCAAATGGCCAAACATCTGTTGCAGCCTGGCTCTGGGCCAGTCACTGTGCTGGGGGCCCGGCATCCAGCCCCACACACACTGTGCAGGTGTTGATGAATGTTTAGTGGATCAAAGGGGAGGATTGATGAGCAGGTTACAAAAGGTACTTTTTATTGGACAGCACTGAGTGTTAGAGCAGTGCTTCTCAAACTTCAGTGTTTGAGAACTACCTACCTGGGAATTAGATGCGGATTCATCCAGTCTGGATGGGGGCCCAAGAGGCTTCATTTCTACCAAGTTCCCATGTGCGCCTGCTCTTGCTGGTCAGTGAACCATGCTTTGAGCAGCAAGGTACCGGGTGTCCGTGCCTTACCTCACTTGTTGATTGCAAAAACCTTATGAGTTTAGAAGTGAGGAAAAGTGAGTTTGTAGAGATTGAGTAGCTTTTTTATGACAGCTGGCCAATCTGGAATCCGCGTGGCCTGCCTCATTTTTGTCTATTGGGCTATATTGACTCCCTAAGACCAGAGGTTCTTAGAGTTTGCTGTATATCAGAAATCACCCAGGGAGCATTAAAAATCCTGATGCCTGGAGAATGGGATACCAGGTAATTCTAAGGGGCAGCAAAGTTTGGGAACCACAACTTCCCAGCCTAACCTCATGCAAAGAATGAAAACGGAAGGAACCTATTTCTGCAATGTCTCTAATTTCAGGCACCAGTCACAGACTTTCAGAATTTGGAACCATGTAATGAAGTACTGTATGGTGACTAACATAACATAATAAAAAATAATTAAAAAAAAGAATTTGGAACCATGGACCACTTCATTATTTACAGATGTGGAAATTGGGACCTCTTCAGGTTAAAATACTCACCCAAGATTACCCAAATCATTGACAGCAAAGTTGGGACTAAATAGAATCTTAGTTCTCTAGTTCATACCCCTAGTTCCCGTTTTCCATGTGCCTGCTTGTTCTAACCAGCTGTGAAGGTGACAACCCACTTGGGTCCAGTACCAGAGAAGGATTCCAGAAACACAGGCTATTTACTGGAAAGGCATCTTCATGCTCTGCCACCAACCAGAACCTCAGAGACTTAAAAAAGACTGGGGAGCAGGGGGTGGAGAGGGGTGCCCTGGGGAACATCATCTGACATCACAAGAGCTGGACTTTCCTTTTCCTTTACAATAATACCCTGCCAATCCTGAAATGATAGCATGTGACAGATGAGGCTGTGAAGTTAGAAGGGCTTTAAAATTTCAAAGTTAAATGTATAATCCCATTATGGTAGGAGCAAAATTAGTGGCTTGATTCAGTACAATTAACATTTATTGTCTTAATCATGACATAATGTCAGTTTCATTGGATGCCGCATGTTAAAGATAGGGGGAACTGCAAATATGTAATCAATTGTTTTTGGCGGGGGGGAGGTGCATTTGACATGACTCAAAGTTGAACAGCCCAAATCTTAGCTGTTTCTGTGTAGCTTTCCCTTATAACCATTGAAAAATTAACCATGTAACATGCCTGTACTCTTAATTATAACCATCTATTGAGCACTCATTCTGTGAGCACTACATTATCGCCTTGTGAATGTAATCATACTTAATCTGTATAACACCCCCCACGAGGCATCCCAAAGCAAATAGTTTAAAGGGGTGTGTGTGCATGTGTGTGTGTGCATGTGTGCACGCACACGCATGTGCGAGGCTGGGAACACCGTGTGGACAGGCAGTCAGAGATGAGAGGAATATGATCCGGATAAGTGAGTTGGGTGGGAATTGGGACAAATTCTGTGTGGCCTGATGGTAGAGTTTAAAGGAGCAGGTAGGAAGAGTGGAAGAAGTGAAGTTGGGAACAGACTAGATCATTCAGGGAATTGCATACTGTGCTAAGAAGTTTGGATTTTTACCCTCAGAGTCAGTGGGATCCATTGAAGATTTTAAGTAGGAGTGAGAGTTAGTCTCATCCCCATTTCAGTATGACCACACTCTGACTGCGGTATGGAGATTACAGGGGGCAGAGCCGGAGGCAGGGTCCGCTTCGGAGGGTGTTGCAATAAGCCAGCTGGCC